>NW_007252726.1:244103-301000 GCF_000164805.1 Carlito syrichta
CCAGCGCCCTGGAGCCTGGGAGGCCTGCACGTGTGAAGGGGGAGCGCTGGGGTGGCACGCCGTGTGCTGCTGCTGGGAGTTGTCCGAGAGGAGTCTGGGGGCCTGTGACGATGGTTGAAAGGGTACAAATGAAGGCGGAGGGACTGGGTGTGCGCCCAGCACGTCGCTGGCTCCCCAGGAAGCACTTGATGCAGACGTGCTGTCGCTAGGCTTGTCGTCACAGCCCAAAAAGACGCGGGAGAGTGGAGCGCAGGTCACAGGGCTGGGGTCTGCGAGAGGGTACTGCTTGCAGAGTACCGAGGTTGTGCCAGCTCGTTCTAGGCTCTTGAGACGCACCCTTATCTACTGAGTCTTCACAGTGACCACGTGAGCGAGAGAAGGGGCAACCGAGGCCCCAGAACGTCAGCCAAAAGGAGGAGGGGTGGATTGGGAACTGGACCTGACCTCAAGGCCCGCCCTCTGTCCCCTTTCCACACCATGCTAGGAGGTTTAAAAAGTAAAATGAGCCCTTGGGTGTCCCTTGTGATCATGGAAGCGTACAGCAACACCTTTCCAGCCCTGGTGTCCTGAGGTCATGGGGATGACAGTACAGGTAGGAAGAGGGGTGTCTTTTCATTTTATGTTGCCAGCAGCCCTTAGTTTCTTCAAATGTGCAAGATTATACGAGAGCTCCGATTGGGGGGAGAATACCTACCGTTCATTGAGCACTTGCTGTGGGCCAGCTCTGTGCAGTGGCATCATCTCTCTTTCTCACCACTGCGCTGAAAGAGAGGTGTTGTCGCTGGTACAGACGGGGAAACTGAGGCTCAAAAAGGTGAATGACTTGCCCAGCGTCAGGAGCTCAAATTCCGTCCTCTCCATCTCCAAGCACCTCTGCTTTACTGGGAGATTGGGGGCTGGGGGTCTGTAAATGGAGCAAATATTGACTCCACCCTTTCTAGTTGTGAAATTTGAGCAATTGCTGACTCCAAGTTCCTGTACAAAGTTAGGAATAATTCCCATCTCACAGGGTTGCCAAAAGGGAGTGAGATAATTCACACTCAATAAATGTTAGTTTCCCTTTGCCCAATGCTGGTCCCAAGCGACACTTGCTATGCCCACATTTAACCTTTTCCTTTCAGATAGCCCATTTTATATGCCCGTTACTTCCCCTCTCCCATAGAAACTTATGCCCATACAGTCAGTACATGTAGGCATGAATAGAGCTCAGGCAACTTCTTGACTTTAGGACAAAATACCCAGAGACTCTTTTACTGTGATCTATTTTGCAGTTAACAGAAAGCTTTGTGGAAACTTGCTGGAAATTTGAAAGCCAAGTCAGTATTATGCTAGGTTATAAGAGATCGATGACATCACTGCTACTAGAGAAGGTCCAGAGACCTCTCCGGGACACTTTTTATTCCAGTGCCATGCTGGGGAAGTGCAGCTTTATCATCATCTCCGTTGTACAATTTGAAGAAACCAAGCCAGGAAAGTTTAACATATGCAAAACAACCACGTTAAAGCCAGAACAAGAGCAAGCTCTCCTGAGTCCTATTCTAAGATTGTTTTCTTCCTCACCCAGACTACGTTGCTTTTTACAGGACCCATTAGATTACTATTTTGGGTAGTGTGTTTAGGCTGTGGCTATTCTTCCTCAAAAAATAGTACAGAGAAATCCCTTTGTAATACTGGAGAAGGGGGCTAACCAGGACATGGCTGGAATATTTCTGCCCAAAAGGCCAATTAATCTCTCAACTAAATTTTTCCCAGCCCTATACAAAGGCCTCAAGAAGGGAACATTCTATATGTGTACACTTGTCTTTAAAAACTTGAGCTATGTATTCATGAGGTGGGGGGATGTTACTCCATGCAAGCTGACTTACTTTTCTTTTGAAAAATGAGCTGTGACCATCTCCTACTTTCCTAAACAGAAAGTTAGCATTTTTCCTGCTTAATTAGAGGGAGTGTGTGTTTTCAAAACAGATGATAGTTTATGTGGAGTTAGGAAGGTCAGTGAGAACACCGATGTTTTCCGTTTGTGATCATTTGAAGCCTGGCCACTCTAGGTGCGGTCCATGGACAATCAACCTCATCTGGGAGCTGGTTAGAAATGGCAGATGTTTAGACCCAGCCTTGGACCTGCTGACTCATAGCTGGCATTTTAACATGATCTCCAAGTAATTCCTATGTAAATTAAAGTTTGAGAATCACTAATTAATCTCTTCATGTCTCTTGGGAATTTAATAGAGCTCTCTTGTGCTTTTTTCCTCTTTGCTTTCAACCCCTTTTTGCTTCATTCTGTCTTTTCTCCTCCCTTTTCTTATGAGTCACGAGACAAAAGGAAAGTTTTTTTTATGACAATTTTTTTTAAAGAGAGAAAATATGCAACTTTCTGGAACATCAGTAGATTGTCTACAAACTCAAAACCAGAAACATTTTTTTGGCATTGTGGGGGGGGCGGGAAAGCCCCAACGAACTGGAGAAAGTATTCATATATCTCTGTATAAGTCAGTAAGACTTTAACAGCTTTCATAAGTCATTAAGAGAAACAGATGAGCAAGCCCTATAGAAAAATGAGCAAAGAACAGTAACAGGCATGTCTCAAAGAAATACAAAGGGAAAATATAACATTTAAAAGATGCACAAATAAATTAATCCCCCCAAAATGAAAAATTAAAGCAATGAAGCTTATAAAAATGTTAAAGGATTGACAATGGCAGGTGTTGGTGAGGATATGTGGAAACTGGCATTTGTATATTCTTATTATAAACTAAAGGAGCTGTCCTGGAGGAAAATCTGCAATGCATAGCTAAACTTTAAATATGAATTAGGGGCCTGCTTGGTGGCTCAGCCTGTAATCCCAGTGCTTTGGAAGGCTGAGGTGAGAGGATTGCCTGAGCCCGCGGGTCTGAGACCCACCTAGGCAACTTGACGAGACCTTGTCTCTACAATACATCAAAAAACTAGCCGGGCGTGGTAGCACGCGCCTATAATTCCAGCTACTCAGAAGGCTGAGGCGGAAGGATCGTCGGAGCCCTGCAGGTCAAGGCTGCGGTGGCCGGGAGCGTGCCACTGCACTCCAGTCTGGGCAACAGAGTGAGACTCCAACTCAAAAAAATTATGAATTAGGCAACTCCCTCGGATCCTCTCCCACTGTGGGAGCTTTTCTGTCCTCTTATTAAATCCTGCTTTCTCACTTAAAAAAAAATTAAATAAATATGAATTGTCTGATCTAGCTATTCCACCTCACAAATGCAAAAAGATGTAGGGATATGGTTGTCCATTGCAGCATTGCTAACAGCCCCCCAAAAATACAGTATGCTATGTCCATGCAAACTTTTCCATGTGACTGTTAAAAGACTAGAGCTAGAATTGCTGATGCAGAAATGTCCACTATATACAGTTAAGTGTTTCCTTATCGGTTATAGAGTAAATATAGAGAATAAACTCATATTTCTTTTTATGAAAAAATGAATCCCAATCTCATAACAGTTTCCTTTGAGAGACATGGAATTATATGCTTTTCTGTACTTTTTAAATGTACAAATGTGAATATTCATTTTATAATAAAACATTATAAAGCTTATTTTTGAAAAGCAGATGGTGATGAGCCTAGTAAGTTGTTTCTTACCTGTAGCTCATTAAAAAAAAAATCTTCCCACATGGGTTCACCATGGTTCTTCTGAGAAAAATAATCCCCAATCCTATTAGAGGCTGAGTTACAACATGAACTTATCCACATGGGGATGTTATGCCCTTCCACACGCAAATCACCCTCCCCCCACCATCTTCTTATGGTTGGGTCCTGTGGTCCTTTACGATGAGAACTCTACTCTTTTTCAATTTGCCTCAGTGGTTCATTCGCAGAACCCTGCCAACTGCTAATCCCAGCCTCAGCCCCACCTTTCTCCCGTTGCCTGGCAACCCATTAACAAGCAGGGCACAGTTCCAGGTGCTGCTTCTGAGCCCTAATGGGGTATGTGCTTTCATTATTTTAGAGCCCACCTAGTTCCCTGATAATATTTTCAAAAGCTAAAATCTCATGAAATGCTTGTATTAAGGAAGCTATGAAAAAGAGAGGTACTAGAAATTTACCAAACCTCCCAAAATTTCTACCAACTTTCTGTAAAAATAATTTTCTCTCACCTTTCAGGCTACTTTAAATTGTAAAAAACAGGGGTTCTTAATGTGTGGTCCCTGACCAATGTCACCAACATCAGCTTGGCATCATCCCAAACTATAGACTCAGAAACTGGGGGTGGAGCCCAGCAAGCTATGGTTCAACAAGCCCTCCAAGGTGATTCTGATGCACACTCAAGTTTGGTAGCCATTGGTGGAGAGTCATTTCTCCCATTCTTACTTTCCAAATACCTGACTGGCACCAGGCCCAGCACTAGGCAAGAGTGAAATACACAATTATAGTGATTGTATGATCAGCGAAAGCGCTTAAGGGAATAGCTGAGAAGGGATCTAGCAGCCTTAAGGAATAGAAAAGGTTTTCCAGGGGAAGAAGTGTCTAAACTGAAACCTGAAGAATGAACAAGAGTTGAATCAACAGCCAGGAAAAGAAAGGGTGCCGCAAGCAGCGAAAACACCTCATGCAAAAGCCAAGAGTTTGCACCTGAGCACAGGAACAATGGAGAACGATGAGAGTGTTTAAAATTACAGTATCAGAAACATCTTTAGGAGAGTCATTCAGGCTGTGGGTTGCGTTGGAGTCGGGCAAGATCGGAAGCCATGAGTCCTGCTAGGAGACCATCACAGCAAATTAAATAGGAAATCACAGTGGCAGGAGCAATAGGACAGAAGCAGCAGATTAAGAATCTATCTAGGAGATAGAATTCATAGCTAAGAGAGGGAGGTTCAAGGATAATATCCTGCAACTAGAAGATAAAATCCAGAGCTAAGAAAGGTAGGCTTGAGGAGGACATCCTGTCTCCTGGTTTGGGAAACTGGAAAAACGGCCATTTTGTTTCTGAAGAGAGGAATACAGGTGGGGGACAGGCTTGGAGGGAAGGAGAAGTCAGTGCTACATTCCATTTTAAACCTGTTAATTCTGTGTGTCTGCAAGACATCAGCAGGCAGATAGGATCGGATATGGGTGCAAAGCCAAGAAAAAAGGAGCAGAGGGAGATGACTTCAAAGGCAATCCTGGCAAGAAGTGAAGAACTGAAAAATGACCTCTAAGTGGAGCGACAGGGTGTCCTCACAGACACTGAGAGAACTGTTTTGGTCGAAGCCTGAGCAGGCCTTGGTGGCAGAGGCATGAGTGGGAGGTGAGGATAATATTTTCGAAAGGCTTAGTGCAAAGGTGAGGCGAAAGATAACAGGAGAGATATGGGCTTGTTTTCTGTAGAAAGGGGGACCCAGGAGGAGAGGTTGGTCAACAAGAGCCCAAGGGCCTCAAGACCTCGGGGGATGTTTAGTGAAATGGGTGCTTAGCCTTGGGCAGGGAAGGACTGTCTAGTCCACAGCAGAAGAAGAACAGCGGAGAGGGCATAACTCAGAAGGTTTGCCAGGGGATACAACTAACATTGTTCTCTCTCTGTCTCTGTCGTGCTCATATCTACATCACCCCTTGAATGTGTGTTGGGAGTGGGGGAAGTTGGGAACCTTTCAGGGCACAGCAGACACAGAAACTTTGAGATATTACTTTGGAGAAATGGGAGAGACTTTAGCAGAAAATCCAATGGCCATCTAGCCTCCTGACTTTTGCATAAGCATTTTAGCCTCACAACAATCCCTGTGTGATGGGAAATCTACTGAGACTCAGATCATTTAAATCATTTGCTCTGGACCACCCAGTCAATGAGAGGTAGAGCTGAGATTTGAACTTATGTTTCTTGATACTGTAAACAGGGCAAATATTGTACAAGCAGCATCATGAAAACTTAGGAGAAGAGATCTTTCTTAAAGAGCTTCTTGTTTAAAAGGGGAATGTTTAAATAAAATAAAGGAAGGCCTTTAATCCCTTGGGAATGAAGCATGAAAGTGATGGACTCCCAGAGTTGGAAGGGAGGGCTGAGCTGATTTCAACACTCAGGAAGTCCAATCATCTGCCTCGGACACTTGCTTCCTCTATGTTATCCCGCAAGGTCATTCCATTTGGAGAAAATTCCTACTACCAAGGTCCTGCTTATGCTAAATTATAACCAGCCTTTCAGCAGTGTCCATCCACTGGTCCCCGTTGTGTACTCTGGAGTTGCATCCAAGTATCACTGCTACCTCTCCAATGTCCAAAACAGCATGTGGGACCCTGTAGACAATTAATATTTGTTGAAAGAATAAACGGTGGAAGGAACTTTGACTGAAAATTTGTGAGGCCTAGGTTTCACCATCAACCATCTAAATGACTTTGAGTAAGCCACAGTCCCTCTTCAGGCTTTGGTTTCATCATCCAAAAATGGTATAAAATAAACATTTCTCTATGCTCATGGATTCTGGAGGTTCAGAATTCAAACAGGGCATAACAGGCAAATGGCTGGGGATGGGAATTATCTGGAACTTCTTCACTCACATGTTGGGTATCTTAGCGGGGATTACTTACTCCCTGGACTCGGTGGAGATTGTTAACCAGCGTGTGTTTATGTGGCTTCTCCTTGTGGCTTGGGCTTCCTCACAACTTGACAGCTGGATGCCAAGAGGAAACATCTGAGAGGGAGTATCTGGAAGCTGCATGGCCTTTGCTGCCTTGGCCTTGGGGGCCATGCAGCATCATTTCCACTGCACTTTGTTGGCTGCAAGCAAATCACCAAGGCCAGACCAGATACAAGAAAAGTAGAACTTAGACTCTGCCTCTTGATATGGGGAAAGACAAGGGCACATTGCAGAAGATTAGGCAAGATAGGAGATATCGTTGCAGCCATCTTGGAAAATGCAATCTGCTTGAGATGCTCCGTGAGAATTCCCAGAAATAATTGAAGGAAGGGTGCTTTGCGGGGGTCTGGAGTCCTACGTTTGAAGCTGGTGAGATCAGATTGCAATTACAAAGCCCTCCACATAAATCAGTTCATCCACTAGGTGAGGGTATGGGCTGAATTATATCACACCAAAATTCATATATTGAAGCCCTAACCCTTGGTACCTCAGAATGTGACCATATATGGAGACATGACCATTACAAGAGGTGATTAAATTAAAATGAGATCATTAGGATGGATCCAAATCCAACATGCCTGTTGTCCTTGTAAGAAGAGATTAGGATGCAGATACACACAGAGGGATGACCATTTGAGAATATAGGAAGAAGATGGCATCTACAAGCCAGGAGAGTAGTCTCAGGAGCAACCAATCCTGCTGTACCTTGATCCTTTCAGAACTGTGAGAACATAAATATCTGTTTTTGAAGGCTTCCAGTCTGTGGTATTCTAACATGGCAGCCCCAGCAAACTGATACAGTGTGTGACTAGGTACCTGTAACCTCCCATACAAATGCAATCCCTAAGAATTACCATGCATTAATAATATAGAACATACCATTCTTGCTTAAGGGATATTTTCTTTATATACTTGTGCTCTTCGGCACTTCAGCTTCAGCTGGGACATTGAGTATACCCTTGTTTCAAGTGTGGCAGTTCAACTCCAATTTTCTTTCTGTTTATGGCTTCTCCCCCCGCCCCCCATTTATGGGGCTTAAGATCCTTGGAGAAGCCGGACTTGGTGACTTAGCCTGTAATCCCGTGCCTTTGGGAGGCTGAGGTGAGTGGATTGCCTGAGCCCGCGGGTTCGTGACCCGCCTGGGCAACTTTGCGAGACCTCATCTCTACAATAATCAAAAATTAGCAGGGTGTGGTAGCGCATGCCTGTAGTTCCAGCTACTTTGGAAGGCTGAGCGGAAGGATCGCCGGAGCCCAGTAGGTCGAGGCTGTGGTGGCCAGGAGCGGCCACTGCACTCCAGTCTGGGTGACAGAGTGAGACTCCAACTCAAAAAAAAAAAAAGATCCTTGGAGAGAAATTTAGCATTTTGCATAGAGTTTTTACCTTTCACTCTTTTGTGTCATGTTCAATTAGGAAGTGAAACTGAGGGTTGATCTCCATTGTTCTGGAAAGTTCCTAAAGGAAATAGGTGCATGACCACAGAAGCACATCAGGATTATAGAAAGTAGTTTGGTAGCACTATTTGAAAAACCTTAAGAAAGTTCATATTCTTTAGCTCCAAATTATATTCCAGTAAGTATATATTTAAAATACCTGAAAACATGAGGACCCATCTACCACCATGTTTGTCTCTGCATTGCAGTAATAGGAAAAATTTAGAAGTAACCTACATGTCTAAGAGTAGACATTCTCACACATTATAGTTTATCTACTTCATGGAATGCCATGAAATAATTGACTTTAATATTTAATGATATTTAAGATATTTAATGACATGGGGAAATGATAAAGACAGTGCTAAGTGGGCAAAATTGTTTATGCCATTTTTATCTGCAAAATTTGGAATACGTGGGTATATATTGGGGGAATGGATAGATAGATGGATCTAAAGATAGATAAACCTTTGAAAAAGGATTGTTTGGAAAATGCTCCAAAATAATGGTGGTTACTCCTGTATGGTACTGTAAGTGGTCTTTTTCTTTACAACATTCCTTTGCTCCTAAGCATTCTAAGAGAAATTCATTTCACTTTATAATAAATAATAAGTAAACTATAGTAAGTTATGTTTTACTTTGGAGGTGGTCCTGGCAACTGTCTTCCCCAAATGAGGTGGGACAGACTTTGTCTAACTTCTGCTGAGTGATGTTTGAAACTCTTAGTAATCCTACCTCTTCCTACTTTCTCCTTTCTTGTTATATTTCTTCTTCCTTCGCCTTTCAGAGAACATTACAACTCAGTAAGCCTCTGGTCCAGTTGGCTTCACTCTGAGGGCAGCAGTGGCACCAAAGAACATTTGGTAGGAGGACAAAGAATCACAAAATTTTCAAGCTGGAAGGGGCCTCAGAAACCATTCAGTCCAACATAGTTATTTATCCTGATGTCAGCCGCAAAAGCAAGAAGTATACAACAGAACATCCCAGTTTGCCATAATAAGCCATTACAAGTCTTTCAACCATGAAGTTGTCTGAATCATTTCTGGAGCTATTTGTATTTTCAAGCCTGTGCCATTTCTATAAATCTGCTACCCACTGTGTGAAACACAGGATGGAGGGGGTATGGTTTAACAGCAACACATGTGAGGAAAGCCCGAGGCTGCTCTCGTGCTGCTTGGAAGCTCTGTGGGAGCTGATGATGTGGGGTGGTGGTCCCAGGCTAGAGTCAGGGCTGCGTGGTATGCAGAAGCAGGGATTACTGGCCAACACTGGACTGGCATGGCTTGGCTGTAGTAATGTGTTCAGTTCCTGATGGGGCAGCTCAAGAACTACCATAACAGTGAAAAGGTTGGCAGAACAAAGGATATGTTGACTAAAACAGGGATATGTAGACTAAAACAGGGATGACTCGAGGTGCATCTGGGCCTGTTTTTGAATATCTGACTGTGCGGACAAGTTATTAGACTTCATTGCATCACCAGTAGGTGGGCCCCATCCAGGGGCCATTTGCAATTCAGCATCAGGAAAACCTTTCTAACAACAGAAGCATTCACTGAATAGGCTCCTTTGAAAGTTAGTGAGTTCCCTGGGGGGTGGGGGGGCAGTGGAGACCAAACAGCCAGTTTTCTGGGATGTGATAGAGGAGAGAAGGCAGCCGGCAGAGAGTTGGATTCAGCAGGTTAAGATCACTCTTAACTTCTTCTTTCAACTCTGAGATTCTGTCACTTTCATTTTACTTATTAACACTGTATCTCATGTTACAAAGACTTGTAAACAACATTCACAGCAGTTTTATCCATAATAGGCGCAAGCTGGAAAAAAGTGACATATCTTCAGAAGTATGTGGATAGACAAACTGTACCAAGTTCCATAATGAAATAGTATACAACAATGGAAAAGACTCAGCTCCTGATACACACCATAGCAGGGATGAATCTCCGAAACACAGTGCCAAGGGAAAGAAGCCAAACACCAAAATGAACGCATGAGGTTCTAGAACAAACTGATTTTGTGACAGAGAGCAGACCAGTGGTTGCCCAAGGTGGGGGATGGGGCTAAGTGACTAAAGGGACACGAGGGAAATTGTCTGGGGCAATAGACATAGTCTGTATCTTGATAGTGATGATGGGTACAAGTGTACCCATTTGTCAAAACTCATTGAATTATATACTCACAATAGATGGATTTAATTACATGTAAATTTCACCAAAACAAAGTTGATTTTAAAATAATGCAATGCTTCATACCCCAAATGGATAAAGACAGCTTTCATTCATCTGAAATAAAAATGTTTTAAGTGTTTCTTAAAAGTCGCCTCCTCTTTCCAGTATTCTGTGGCTTGGCGGGAAGGACTTATTTGCCTTCCCTATAACTTTTAACGATTTCAATGCATTACTTGTGTCTGTTTTATTTTATTTATTATTATTACTTTTTTTGAGGTCTTCCTCAGGGTCCTCCTCTGTCGCTCAGACTGGAGTGCAGTGGCACAATCATAGTTCACTGCAGCCTCCAACTCCTGTGCTCAAGCGATCCTCCCACGTTGACTTCCCAAAGTGCTGGGATGACAGGTATGCACCACCATGCCTGGCCCACTTGTGTCCCTTTTAGCTGTCCTCTCTCCAGGCTGAGGAGATCTGCCTTTCTATAGTGGCTCCTCCCTCTCCAGGGCCATCATGACTGACTTGAGACCTTTGCCATGTCCCTGTGTCTGTCTTGAGATACACAAAGTTGATCTCCTCTCCATTCGTGCATTCCGTACATAATTATTGAGTGCCAACTGTGTTAGACACATCTCTTGGTTTTGAAGAGCTCGCAGTGTGTGACGCACACATTAAACAGATTATTTTAATATGCATTCCACAGAGGTCTAAGAATCAGTGTGGTTAATTCTGAGCGGCAATGGGTGGGTGTCTTGTCTCCTAGAGAAGGAGGCCTTTGAGTTGGGATTTGAAGGGTGCTGGGAATCTACAAGGTGGTGCTTCAGGTGCAGGATATGAAGGCAGAATGGTGGAAGACAAGATATTTTAAAAAGCAGCAGAATTATGAACGATGTCTTTTAATGACCTGATGTCCTTCCTAGTAAGGTCTAGCATTCCATTCTCATCTGGGCTCACATATGCCAGCAGCAGTGGAATGGCTTCTGGGTCACTCTGTGGGTCATACTGCCATCTCTAAGTTATTTGTCCCTGGACGCATTTCCAGGGTTCGCCCCAGTGATGCTCATTTACCACTTCCCTGCTCACGCCATCAGCCCTAAAGACCTCCTGACGTTTGTCTCCATTGGCCTGACATTCCACCATCCAGGAAGGTCCAAGGTCATGTGCTGCATCACTGACTTCATTGGGCATGTTTTCTTCCAGATCATTTGCAAAAACATCACAAGGGGTGGCTTTCAGTACTCATCACCAGAGTCCACACCGTTGATGCTGTACCTGCTAGAGTTACCTCTTTATGATGTTCTTTTCTCCCTGTCTCTAAGTCATTTTCTTATCCATTTAATAAGCCCACAATGCTCACCCCAGGCTATCCTAACCAAAGGTTTAAAAATAGATTTTTGGTGTAGAACCTTGTCAAGGGCTCCTTTAAAACTCTAAAATACTTCCATGTGTTTCCTCTTGACCGTAAACTGGTGTCTTCCCTAAAACAACTGTCATCAGGCCCAATCTCCCACACCCAAATAACAGTTTTTCTTCCAGAATCTTTTGTTTCCTTTTGGTGTTGAATGATTTTGCTATTTGTGTGTGAGTCCCATTTTGCTCAGAACAGAAATGATCATCACATAGCTGTTCCCAGGGTTCCTGCTGGATAACTTCCCCTTGACCATCCTCTGACCCAAGGGACTCATTTTTACCAGTGTCCTTTACCTTCACGGTGCACCCCCATAAGTGCACAGCATTCTCAATATGGAGGTGACCGGAGAGATCTAGGCAAGTGATTTGCAAACTCTTTTAACTGAAGAACTTTCTTTCAACAAAATCCTGCTGTTCATTCAACAAGGATTTATTTTAATGCCCACTCTGTGCCATGCACTCTTCTAGGCCCTTGGACTGTATAAAAAAACAAAGTTCCTGGTCTGTGGAGATGACAAACAGTAGTAGAGAAGGAAGGAGAGGGGAGGAAAGGAGAGGCAAAGCAACGGGTATAATAAATTATATTGTGTATTCAAGGGTGGTAGGTGTGATGGCAAAAAGGAAAGCAGAACAAGGGAGACAGGGTATCCCCACTGAGAAGGTGGCATTCAAGCAAGGATTTGAGAGAGACAAGGGGTTGAGTCGGGGGGCTTATCGGGTGTGGTGGGGGTGTTCCAGGCAGAGAAAATGACTCTAAAAAGGGAGCCAGCTTAGACAGTTCCATTAACAGCCCACAGACTGGGAAAAAATATTTGCCAACTCCATGTCTGACAAAGGCCTAACATCTAGGATCTACAGGGAACTCAAAGGTGCTGAAAAGAAAAAAACAAACAGCCCCATTACAATGTAGGCAAAAGACATGAATAGACACTTCTTAAAAGAAGACATAGGAGCAGCTAACAGATACATGAAAAAATGTTCGGCCTCACTGGTCATTAAAACTACACTGAGATACCACCTAACTCTAGTCAGAATGGCCATCATCCAATAACTCAAAAAATAACAGGTGCTGGAGAGGACATGGTGAAAAGGAAACACTTCTACACTTTCGGGGGAGTGTAAACTAGTACAGCTTCTATGGAAAACAGTGGTGCGCAGCATTCCCAATATGGAGGTGACCAAAGAGATCCAGGCAACTGATTTTACATTCCACCATCCAGGAAGGTCCAAGGCGATTCCTAAAAGTTCTAAAAATTGACCTTCCATATGACCCCGCAATCCCCCTACTGGGAATATACCTGGAAGACCTCAAATCACTCTATAAAAAAGATACCCGCACATGTATGTTTATCACAGCATTGTTCACAATAGCAAGAACATGGAATCAACCATGCTGCCCATCAAAAGAGGACTGGATTTTAAAAATGTGGTACATATACACAATGGACTATTACATAGCCATAAAGAAGAACAAGATCATGAACTTCGCAGCAACCTGGATGGAATTATAGTCTATAATACTGAGTGATCTTTCACAGAAACAGAGAACTGAGTGTCACATGTTCTCACTCATAAGTGGACCTTGAACAACTATCATAATACTATAAGAAAAGGATTGACAGTAGCAGAAAACTGCAGGGAGGGGGACAGGGAGGTGAGATTGACAGTAGTAGAAATTTGCCTGGGGAAGGGGTGGCACACCTCATCAACAAGGGTAACTGCACAATGAATATTTGTATACCTAGCCCTGAATTGTACCCCACAATTTTAAAATAAAAAAATTTAAAAGTTAAAAAAAATGTTTAAAAATATGGAGTTGATATTTACATGCTTCATATTTTAATTCAAGTAAAAGAAATATAAGCATCAAAAAAAGAAAAGAAAAGAAAAGAAAGAAGGTTCCAGTAACAGCAAAGAGGCCACAGTGGCAGAGCAGAGTAGCTGGGTAATGTTAGCAAATCCATGGAGAGGAGGGCCTTCTAGGCCATGACAAGAACTTTGGTCCTTGGGGAATCGAGGTGGTGTTTTGAGCAAGGGAGTTCCAAGAGCCAAATGATGTTTTAAAAGTCTTACTAGCCAGGTGTGGTGGCTCACACCTGTAATCCCAGCACTTTGGGAGGCTGAGATGGAGGATTTCTTGAGCCCAGGAGTTTGAGACCAGCCTGGGCAACATAGCAAGACCTCATCTCTGCAAAAAAAAAAAAAATCAGAAAATTAGCCAGGTGTGGTGGTGCACGTTTGCAGTCCCAGCTACTTGGGAGGCTGAGAAGGGGTTATCCTTTCAGCTCAGGAGTTTGAGACTATGGTAAACCTTGATCATGCCACTGTGCTCCAGTCTGGGTGATAGAGTGAGACCTGACTCAAAAACATAAAAAACAGAAACATAAATGAAATCTTAAAATTTTTACTATGCAAACTAGATAATAGAGAAGCCAAGCCACTCTGTTTGATAAGAAGAAAAGAGGAGACCTGTCAGACCTATACTCCTGAGGATCTGTAAAGCCCAGTTTTGCAAATCCTTATGCTTGTTCTTTATAGCTGTGTGTTTTAAAACATAGGTTTTAATATTGCATAGGTAAGGCAAGGCCAATCGATAAGAAGACAACTACCATTGAAGAGATAGTTTGCTTCTCACACTACCCCAGAGGAGGGCAGGGCATGCCATGCAGGGTCACATGGGGAGGCATCAGAGCCAGTCAAGAGGCAGAGAGAGGGTGGGGAAAACGTGGGCAAGGGCCTCGTTGTGTTTTCCACGAGAAGAAACAGGGAGGCAGGACAGGTAGGCCTCAGGCTGGCTAGTTTGAATCATGTCAACAGACTCTGGCACCTAGGGGCTGTCCCTAGTTGTCTGGAACCTGGCCCTGGAGTGATTAAGACAAGTAGCTAGTGACCTAGAATATAAGAGCTCAATAAAGGAGGTGGTTGGGCTCTGGACTGTTTTGTATTTGAGATGTGTGCTCAGAGTTGAATTGTTTGCAATCTCTATGAAGTGGCTAACTCTGGAGGAAGGGAAATGGGGAGTCATCCCTCCATGGTCAGCAAGACCAAGATGTCAAGGTACCAAAAATACAGAATAAAAAGACACGGTTAATTCACAGTAATTCTCATTAGTATCATTCAGGAAGTTTTCGAAATGTAGAGCTCCCACGTCAACTAAGTCAGCACTAAGAACCAGTGCCCCAACCATTCTTTGTTCATTGCCCAACTACTACATGAAATGATAAAGGCTTTCAAAAAGGAGACTCCTCTTACCCTACCAACTTAATGAGAAAGCTTTGAGACAAATAAACTGAAAAATAAAAAAAGTCCATTTCATAGTTATAGATTTCCAAATTTAGAGTTATCTCAAATTAGTAACCTCATGTGACCCAGTTATAATATAATCATATAGTTTGGCTATCTAAATAAGTAAATAACTTTTGTTTCAGATGTTCAGATTAGATAGCATGACTTGCCTTGGAGTAAGATCCTTATTTCAAATGTCCTTGAGGTTTACAAAATTTGTTTGAAATGTGAAATAAGTCTAGAGTCCCATGCCATTGTGAATGCATATAGAGATTATGTAGTCTAATATGCTAAGTCATTTGTTTGATGTCATTTAAATGTATGATATAATTAAAACATATGGATGAAAGATTTATAAAACAGAGATCTGATGGTAAATTATTTCTGAGTATCATTAAATATCTGTCTTTCATCATCTACACATAAGAATTTTGTTCACAGATAAAATACACAGATAATGTGTCAGAACTATGCTCCATAGAGAATGGTAACATATTTTGTATTGAAAAAAGTTAAGGTAGCATGGGATAAAACCAAAGTATGTTTTGTTTCCATATGATGGAGGAAAAAGTATTATTTAAAGGAAAATAAAGTGTTATTTTTAATGGGAAAATAAAAAGCCAGTGTCCCAGGCCAATTTCCCAGACAGGACCACCCAGTGAGGAAAAGTGAGTGGAGATCCTAAATTAGCCACTTCTTTGCTGTGAGAAGCAGACCAGGTCTCTTTCCCTCTGTGACCCTTAATTTCCTCCTCTATGAGAAGGAATAGATTTTGTGCTTCACAGGTGATGAGAATATACATCTTGTCAAAATTGTCACAATGCTTTTGTTTTGTTTTGTTTTGTTAGGGCCGCACTCTGTCACCCATGTTGGAGTGCAATGTCATGATCACAGTTCCCCACAACCTTGACCTTCTGGGCTCAAGTGATTATCCCACCTCAGCCTCCCGAATAGCTGGAACTCAGACGTGCATCACCACACCTGGCTAATTTTTTTCTTTTTTTTTGTAGAGATTGAGCGGGGGGGATGTCTCGATGTTGCCCAGACTGGTCTCAAGCTCCTGAACTCAAGCAATCCTCTTGAACTCTCAAAGTGTTGAGATTACAGGCGTGAGCCACCATGCCCAGTCTCAAGATGCTTTTTGATTGTAACAAGCTCTGCAAATACTGTTGTTCTTTTTATCTTGTAAATTTCTTTTCCCAAGAGCTTTTGAGATAATTTCAGAAGTGGGACTCTGGGTGATGTTTTCACCTTTCTTCTCATAGCATTTCTCTGCCTTGACTGATTTCTCTTGTGTACTTGAGTCATCCTCCCCGAAGATGCTGGATGTTCCCTTAAAGCAATCAGTGGCCCTTCATCTTTTATCCTTGACACTCTGCAGTGCCCGGCTCCCTGGCTCCCAAAAAATGTTTGCTAAATGAAAGCATGACAGCTTGACCAGTAGTACCTCAAGATACGGGTTGCCCACAAATGTCCCCCGCCAGCACGTGTTTGGATAACATGGCATTGAAGACTTAAGAGGCCAGAGAGGTCTTTATGAATTGCTAACTATCTGATGTCTCTGGGGAAATGGCTTGTTCCTTCTGAGTGATTGTCCAATTAACAAGGGGTTATAGTTGTAGCAATAGGGATGTTTCTTTTATTCAACAAACATTTATTGAGTTCCTACTGTGTATCAGACACAGTTTAAGGGTCAGAGAATAAGACAGGAATAAATCCCTGTCCTCAGAGAACTTACAGCTTAGAAGAGGGGACACATAGAAAAACAATAAATTATAATACAAATGATTCTTCTATCGTAGCTCAACTAATAAAGGATATATGACAATAGTTTTAAAAGAGCCACCATTTATTATGGTAGATTTTCTAAACTTAAAATAAAATGGGAGAAGGCCAGCAAGTGTAGGTTAAGTATGTAATAAAGATTGATGAAGCTTCTGTTATAGAGGCCAAAAGGAAAGCCCCGTAGCCTTCTTAAGAAAATAATTGGAATAGACAGAAGCTGACCCATTCAATGAGACATTAGGTAAGCAGAGAGCAGACAAATAAACAAAGCCAGGCTATATATCCCAATGCCAGGAGCCTAAATAATAAGACTGCTCATATAGATCCTTGGCAGCAAATGGAAATCTTAACATAGCTGGCATCGTAGAGTCCTGGTGGCAGGGGAACGATTGATGAGATGAGCTTCTGGGCCAAAAATCACCCAAGGAAAAGAGGGACTGGCAGAAAGAAGGAGAAAACCTGATTTGGAGAGGGAAGGCATCAATAGCAGTGGGGCACTTGGACTTACTCAACCAAAGGATGTGCTAGGGAATCCTAGGAGCAGAAGGATTTGCTACATTTACCACCCACACCCTTACCCTCCACACACACACTGCCATGCCTAGGTTGGGATGACAAAGGGTAGGGAGAAACATCCATTTGTATTAGCAAATTAGTCTAAATGAGTCCTAGTATAGATGGAAACCGTTCATTACCCCCTACCTGGCCATGGGTAGGGCAAGCATGATACTGAACATCAAGTAAAGGTCAAGTGACTTTGAAGGTCAAAGGCTTTTTTTAATTTTCAAATTTAGGAAAAGTTGAAAAAATAGTACAATGAACACAAATGCCTTTTCCTAGTGTTAGCAGTTTAATACTTAGCAGTGTTGACAACCAGGCAAAGGGTGGACCAAAGGTAGATCCCAACTACCTGTACAATGACCACTTATATACCAATTCTGAATTGTACGCCACATCTTTAAAATATAATAAATTTAAAAACAAAAAAGTGTTAACAGTTATAGTAAACAATGTTTAACACTGTCAACAATTTGCTATTCTCTTCTTTCCCCCTCCCTCTCCCTACCCCTTCTCTGTCTCTGTCTCTCCCTCTCTTTCCCTGTCTTCTTGCTAACCATTCATATCACCTTATCCCTAATTACTTTGTGATGCATTGCTTAAGAATAAGGACATTCGTTTTTTGTTTTTTGTTTTTTTTTGGTTAGGGATTGTTACTGTTCACATTTTACTGATACTAGCTATGATACCAATGTCACACCTATAAGAGTTGACATTAATCCAATTATCCCATGTAGTTCCCCAAATGTTTTGTTTTACTTGTACTAGGATCCAACCAAGATTTGCCTGTAGTATTTAACTGTGTTATCTCTTTAGACTCCTTCAATCTAGAACAGTTTCCCACCTCTTTTTGCTTGTTTATTTTCATGTCATAACATTTTTTTTTCCTCCTTAAGTATGGGGCCAGGTATCCGGTATAATGCCCCACTACTGATTGTTTCTTCCCTGTTAGATTTAGGCCAAACACTTTAACAAAAATATAGGTGATGTGGCCTACTCATGTATCACATCGGTGGCAGCGGGGGCATACAATGCCTGTCTGGCCACTGTTGGTGAGGTGTGGTATGACCAGCTGGTTAAGGTGGTATAAAGGTCAGGTTTTTGTGAGGGATGATGGACCAACTGACTCAAAAGGTGTGTTAGGACCCTGGCCTTGCTTGACTCATGAGCAATGACTAGACCAAAAAGCCATGGAGGAAAGGTAACCCCCCAAATCAACAAAATGGAAATAGCAATAGCACTAATAATAGCTACTGATTGCTTACTGTCTGTTAAGCAAATGGCTAATTTTTACATGGAGGATCCCACTTAATCCTCACAACCATCCCCATTCAGTAGGTACTACTATCCATGTTTTACTGACAAGGCTCAGAGAGGGACAGTGTTTTACCCAGAGTCACACGGTGAGTTCTTGGCAAAATCAGGATTCAAACACCAGCCATCTGATTGCAAGGCCACGTTTTACCACCAAGGTAGACTACCTCCTGACCCCATAAATTCAGGGTCTTGGGGGAAAGCCCACACTCGAGACATGACTTACCTAGTGACCTGCCCTATTTAGAAGGATAATACAGTCAAAGGTAGAAAAACATGAAGAGGGCATTTATAAAGTGAGTACCTCCAAAATCAAGAGGATTATCTCAAGACAAACTTACTGGACACAAAGCATCTCATTGTAGAAAAACATGCAGAGTTTATTGGTTTGCTTTAGTAAGTCATTTTTGCCTCTCAAAGCCTCCGTTTTCTCAATTTTAAAATGGGCTAGTGGTACCCCAGAGCAGAGGTTGCTGCAGGTTCTCATGGGATTGGAGGTTTTTTTAATCTGGAGAGACTTCTTTAAGAAAGAAAAAGGTAGATTATTAATAAAATCAGAAATGAAAGTGAATAATTACTTAGACGGAAGGGAAAAAAGTCACTACAAATGACACATTTTAAAAACTGACAAATGCCACAACATCCGGCCTTGGAGAGAAGTCCATGTAAGTGAATGAGGTTAAAACGTAAGCTTCACTGGTGTCCCCAAAAGTCCACCTACGGCCAGGAGTCGGCCTCAATTTCTCCTTTCCTCTCACGTGAGACTCCATTTCAGCAGCAAAGGCTGTGAGCCTGATCTCCAGAACATATCCCAAATCTGACTACCCTCACTGCCAGCTCTTTCACTTCGTGCAAGTCGCCGTCATCTCTCACCTAGACTGTTGTCAGTGGTCTCCCTGCTTCCATTCTGGTCCTTTTACGAGTCCATTCTCCACACAGCTTCCAGCAAGATCCTTCTAGAAGGTAATAAGGTGATGTCATTCCCTATTGTCAATTCTCTGATGGTTCCCAGAAAACTTAGACCTGCCCTGTCTGATATGATAGCCACTAGCCACATGTGACTGTTGAACACTTGAAATGTGGCTTGTGAAACTGAGGAAATGCTTTAAATTTAGAAATTGGTGCCCAATTCTATTACTGGAAAACATTTAAGTATGATTGTAACAAGTTGGGTATGTGAATCAACTTTTTCGCCATAAGCTGATGAAATCTAAAGATAGCTCAAGTAGTTTTGATAAAAAGTCAATACCTGAGTAGAGAAGTTCAGTAAGTATAAAAATATGTACCAGGTTTTGAAGAAATAGTATTTAAAAAATAGTTTAAATATCTCATAATTTTTTATACCGATTGCATATTGAAGTGCTAACATGCTGGGTATATTGGCTAAATAAAAGGTGTTATTAAAGCTATTTCACCTTTTTCTTCTTACTTTTTTATGTGGCCATTGGAAAACTTAAATTACATTTGTGACTCATGTTATATTTCTCTCTCAGACAGCACTGACATAGTCAAATTCAATGCTCTGGTTTCTTTCTCTCTCTGACCTATCTCCAAAGTCTTTCCTCACAATTACCTGGTGTCTTATCCAGGTGTGTCCCGAATAATGATGCTTGGTGGTTATTAGTCTACCAAGAAGGTGTATTTTTTCCTAATTAATACAAAGGTAGTATATGGGCTAGTGGCGGCTTTCCAGACTCACTCCTCATGTTCACACCATCCAATTGGCCCTGCTTTCTTTTTTCTTTTTTTCTTTTTTTTTGAGTTGGAGTCTCACTCTGTCACCCAGACTGGAGTGCAGTGGCTGCTCCCGGCCACCGCAGCCTCGACCTGCTGGGCTCCAGCGATCCTTCTACCTCAGCCTTCCAAGTAGCCGGAACTACAGGCGTGCGCTACCACACCCAGCTGATTTTTTGATTTATTGTAGAGATGAGGTCTCGCTGCCCAGGCAGGTCTCAAACCTGCAGGCTCAGGCAATCCACTCACCTCAGCCTTCCAAAGGTGTGGGATTACAGGCTGAGCCACCGAGCCCAGTGGCCTTGCTTTCTTAGAGTATGCCAATCTCTTCTCTGTTTCAGGGTCTTTGGACATGTTGTAGCATCTTCGCAAAATACTCTTCCCATTGGCTTACTTTATGACTTCATTCAGGTCTCCAATTGAAAGTAAACTCTCCAGAAAAGCCTTCTATGAACCCCTATGATTCTCTATGACCATTTATCCTCTTCTGGGTTAATCTTGTCTAAAACGGCACCCAACCTCCCCACACTATGTGTACTTCATAGGACTTACTGCCACCTGAAATTACATTATGTATTTATTCACCTACTTGTTTTTCTTCCCCACTGGAATGCAAGCTTATGAAGGGGGAACTTTGTCTAAGTCACCAGTATATTCTCAGTGCCAAAAACAGTGATGGGTACATAGTGAGGATGTGGACCAAATTAGTAGATTCCTGTCTTAATGTGTGTTTGACAGCACTTAATGAGGCACAGAGTATAAAAGTGCTTTATAAATAGTTTATAAAGAAAAGTTGGCTGTCCAAACACAAGTAGAGAATTCAGGATTCAAACACCAGGCATCTGGTGGCATACTCAGATATAATTGGCTAAAACTTTGTTGTGTAGCTTGCAAGAGATTCTTATACCAATCACACGAAAAGAAGCTTCTTAATGATATTAAAGATGAAAGTTTTCTAGGGACTCAGCCAGAAACTTATTTGGCGGACAGATTGATCTGAACTCTGGTTGCAATCAACAGGACTCAAACTCATACTAGCTCAAGGAGAAAAAAAAAACAGGAAGACGGCTCATATAACTAGAAAGGCAAAGGATGGAGCTGACTTTGGAGACCACAGAAACTGAGTTCTAGGGATGAGATTTTTCCTGATTACTCTCTGTGTCTGTCTTCCTCCCTGTCTCTTGATTCTCATTCTCTGTGCTTATTCGCATCATTCTTACATGCTTCAAACATCTCTCTTCACTGAAGAACTAGAAAAAGACCCATAAGCCGCTCTAAAATTGTCTGCCTGAATAGAAAGAGCCTCTGTGGACTTCACTTAAAACAATTTTAGGGAAGATACTGGTAACCCATCCCTGGACCACTCATTTTGGCCAAGGAGATTGTGTACTGTGGTTGGTGATCTCCAGTAAATGATGGCATGTGGGGGAGAGCATTTCCCCAAAGAGAAAAAATGGCACTGGTCAGACAAGCATGGCAGGTGGAAAGTGGTAGAGCCAGAGCTTCAGCCCAGATCATTCTGACTCTAAAGCCGATATTCTCTATCACTAAGCAACATAACCTCCTGATCACAGTGTAGGTCAGTATCCCACAAGGAGAGTGTGAACCACCATCTCAGTTGCTCGTTCCATTTTTGGAAAGGTTGGTGTGACTAATAGATGTCCCCTACAGAGGAAAGGATGAAAAGAAAACAGTTAACGGATTGAATGGACTTCTGGCTTAGGTCTTTAGAGGCTATCTGAATAGCTTCTAAAGCAGACAGGTACTAGATCAAACCATGGTCAATATCAGGATGTTCTAAGCCAGATTGGAAAGAGGTAAGTGCAGATAAATCACTGCAAGCAGATGGCATCCACCTGAGAGAGCCGCAGGAGCTCATGGATGAAATTGGGATGGTTGGTTGGCAGGAGTGTGGGACCTGTCAGCCCAAATGGCCACTATACTGGAGAGGATGTCAGCTCACAGATGTGACCCTGGCCATAAGAGCGCCTCAGCAGGGCCTGGGGAATTATAGCACAGATGAGTCAGCTCTCAGCCTCCATCTGGACCAAGCTGGTGGCAGTTGGAATAAAACAGAGAAGCCCATGGACTTAAAAATAACCTACAGGGCAGGGAATGGATGGGGTGTGAGAGCAAGGGCAGTCAGACAGGTGCTACCCAGAGAAATCATGCTTGATGGCTGTACTAGAGTCTTCCAAGGCCCAAGTGAGTGAGTCAGTGTGTGTACAATGGGAAATGGATAGATATAATTTCCATGGGTGTAATGTGCAGCGAGCAGCCGATGTGTCTGGAAAACAGTAGGTTTTCTGAGTTACACTGTCCTGGCTCAAATTCCAGCTCTGCCACCAACTTATACTATGTGAACTTGGTCTGGTTGTGAAGCTTGTGTGAGCCTCAGTTTCCTCACCTGTAAAATAAGGATAATCACACCTCACTCCAAAGGCAATTTTGAGGATTAAAACTCATAAGAATATTGCTGGGCAGGTAGTAGGTAGATAATAAATAATGGCCAGTATTATCTGCTACATCTGGAACCAATGAGTATTCTAGTTGAAATCTATAGAATTCAGCTTCTGGAAGCAGAGCTTTTGGGGCTACTATGGAGAATCTTTGGGGAGGTCAGGAAAAAAGACTCCAGGCCCTCTTGCCAGTTTCCCCCAAACAGTTGTGCTTGTAATTATTTTCTTCATAAGATTCCTTTTGCGAAAACATGCAACATGGTGGGATTCCCTCATCTTCCATCCCATCCTTACTGCTTATGGAGGTCGTTTAACATAATGAATGATACTTTTACTTAGGAGAAATACAAATTCATTTGCTTTACTGCCTTCAAAGATTCTGAAGCACTTTTCATGCAGTGGCTGAGCTCTGGAGGTAGTCTGTCTGGGTCTAAATCCTACTTCTGCATTTACTAGCTGTGCCATCTAAAGCGTGTTACTTAATGCTTCTGTGTCTCAAGGTCCTCATCTGTAAAATGGGTAGATTATAATAATACTGGGCTGATAAGAATTTCCTGAGGACTGAATGAGCTAATGCATGCAAATCTCTAAGAATGATGCCTTGCACCATTAACGGTCACTGTCCTCATCGTTATCACCAGTACCATCATCATAACCACCAACATCATCAATCATCATCATTATTAACACCACCGTCATCATTACCACTACACCCACAGAAGCCTGTGACAATCTCTCTTGCCCTCCAGAACAGAACAACAAATAACAGCTCCTCTTTATGCAGGAAATCAGAAGCTGGAGGTTAGGACCTTGGATTGGGAGTGAATAGAAAAGGGAAGATGAAGGGTGTCCTGTGGAAGAGAGGCTCCCTTATAAACCTATATCTGAGGTCTATTCTGCCAAGGTTGAAAGGTGACTTGAGCAGGAAGGGCTATTTTCTGCGTTCTACCATTCCCTGGCCTCCTTGTTGATATTTATAATCAGTAACTAGATGACTGAGTTTCTTTTCTGGTCTTAATCTATACATTTACACTCTTCTAGGTATCTGATAGTGGCACAACAGTGGGGTAACTAAGAGTTATGCTGTTACAAAAAGTTTGAAAAACACCTACTTACATTTTCAAGACTTGAAGGAATTTGGGGATAATTGAGCTACTGACTGAGATAGGGGCTGTTTGA
Organism: Carlito syrichta; assembly: GCF_000164805.1. Taxonomy (NCBI): domain Eukaryota; kingdom Metazoa; phylum Chordata; class Mammalia; order Primates; family Tarsiidae; genus Carlito; species Carlito syrichta. The sequence continues at coordinate 267,999 of NW_007252726.1, forward strand.
CACAATCAGAGAATGCTAGACAGCAAAAAACAAATGCCAAGGACAAAGGGACAGAGACTTTTTTTGGACAGGGATGTGTAAAGAGCAAAGCTCCTGAAAATCAGTGCCAGTCCAGTTTTTTTTTGTTTTTTGTTTTTTGTTTTTGAGTTGGAGTCTCACTCTGTCACCCAGACTGGAGTGCAGTGGCCGCTCCCGGCCACTGCAGCCTCGACCTGCTGGGCTCTGGCAATCCTTCTGCCTCAGCCTTCCAAGTAGCCGGAATTACAGGCACACGCTACCATGCCCAGCTGATTTTTTGATTTATTGTAGAGATGAGGTCTCACCAAGTTGCCCAAGCGGGTCTCGAACCCGCAGGCTCAGGCAATCCACTCACCTCAGCCTCCCAAAGCACAGGAATACAGGCTGAGCCACCGAGCCCGGCTTAGCCCAGTTTTATTTAATTTTCTTTTACAAGAGCTGGAGGAGGTGGGGTTGGTGGGAGCAGAGAAAGCTCTGGGTTTGCAAATGAAGAACAAGGGGCGGGAAATTGATGACAGAAAAACAGAAAGATCTGAAAACTCTGCGTAGGTGGGCAGGAAGAAGAGAGATGAGATCAAATGTAAGCAGGTTCAAGGTGACACACTCATAAAATGGGAGCTCTTGGAGACTGCCCCTGAACATGCTGTCTCAGCAAAGTCACCAGGCTCACTAAAAACAAAATAAGACCAGCTACGATGGCTCATGCCTGTAATCCTAGCAGTTTGGGAGGCCAAGGCAGAAGGATTGCTTTGAGCTCAGGAGTTTGAGACCAGCCTGGGTCCTGGGCAACATGGAGAGACCACCATATCTACCAAAAAAAAAAAATCAAAATATTTAGCTGGGCATGATGGTGGGTTCTGTAGTACCAGCTATTTGAGAGGTTAAGGTGGAAGGATTGCCTGAGCTCAGGAGGTGGAGCTTGTGGTGAGCTGTGATCGTGCCACTGCATTCCAGCCTGGGGGACAGAGTGTGACCTTGACTCAAAAAAAAAGAGACAAAAACCCAAAGCAAAATGACAACTTTATCAGCACATTTCCCCTGTAATTCCCTATATTTGGGGAGATGTTCTGAGCCTTAGCTCCTCGAGGCACAGTAATGCCACGCCTGGGAAGATAAATGGGAAGGGTGGTCAAGGGGGGAGCCTGTTATCAGCTGAGTGGACCATCTGGCTTGTTCAAGTGCTAATGGCCTTGTTACCTTCCAGAGGATGACCTACAGAGAGGATAAAAGCCATAATGCTGCTATCAATTCCCAAGACGCTACCCTATCAGCTCAAGTGGTAGATGGCTGTGTTTTTCTCTCCATAATGCTTGTATGCCATCGGTGGTCCCCCGTACCCAGTGGCAATATTTGTGAGCTACACATCCTTAGGATAAAGTGCTTATAAGGCTACTTCACATTCTTGATCCCCATAGTTCGGTACCCAGGGTCGATCTCCCTGTCATTCAGATTTCCAGTGTGAGCTCATTGCATGAACGGCCCAAAAGGACTCTCTGACCAGCTGGTGCTCTCAAATGAGCTCATTCTGCCTTTTTCACTCCTCCATTTTCTTCCATAAAGCTGAGTTTAAGAGCAAAGCAGACTTGGCTTTAAACAGTATTATGTGTCATCTAAATAAATACATTTCACTGGGGGAAACATGCTAAATATGATATTCCCGTGAGTCACAAAACAGCTGTGCTGGCCTCAGTGTAAATCTGCTCCTCCATCAGTAATAATGATCAGAGAAGAATGAAGAGAGCTCTTATTTCAGAACAGCGATCCCAAGAGAAACAGGGAGTGGTCACCTCCTGGCATTCTGCAGGGAGCTTCAGAACTGCTACAGAAAGCACATTAGCCCCCAAAAAACCACCTAAATAAAATCTGACCAGGGTCCATGGAGCTCCACACAGGTTTCAAGTTAATGGAGAGAGAGGGAGACAAGCAGAGAAAGTTCTTCAAAGCAGAATGAGTAGATCTCCTTTTGCTTTAATTTCTTTTTTGTTTTTGGTTTTTGTTTTGAGACAGATTCTCACTCCATCAACCAGGCTGAAGTGCACTGACACTATCATGGCTCACCGCAGCCTCGACCTCCTGGCTCAGGCAATCCTTCCACCTCAGCTTCCTGAGTAGCTAGGACTAGAGGCAGTCACCATGCCTAACTAATTTTTAACTTATTTTTTAAAATAGAGACAAAGTCTTGCTATTTTGCCTAGGCTGGTCTCAAACACCCACCTTGGCCTCCCAAAGTGCTGGGATTACAGGTGTGAGCCATTACACCCGGCCTGCTTTGATTCCTATTATGATTTTAAAAGGTAATTCAAATCCAACACACTTTCCACCCACCCATCACCACCCCTGCCAAGTGTGGGGGCGAGGTGGGGGGAATCTCGGGTTAATAAACACAGGAGCTAAAAAATTTGCAAAGCTGCTTTGTAAAATTTAGAGTGCTATGGGCAGGGCTTAATTGTTATTATTATCATATAAATTACCATTTAGGGTTATGGTTCTCTCTGTGCACCCAGTTGTGGAGGACTGGGAAGAAAGAAGAGCTTTAGAACAAAGTAAAGCCCAGATTTCTAACTTTCTAGTGTCAGAAGATCTTAAAGAATAGCTCTTGCTGTGGTCATGTTCAATGAATGCAAAATTCAGGAGACCGAAATAAAAGAGTCTATATCTATTTGTTTGTTTATTTGCGATGAGGTCTTACTATGTTGCCCAGACTGGGCTCAAGCAATCCTCTTGCCTCAGCCTTAAAAAGTACTGGGGATTATAGATGTGAGTCACTGTTCCTGGCATAAAAAAGTCTACTTTATTTTACTTTCCCCAAATAGCAATTTAGTTCTGTGTTTCCTTAACCTAATTAATGGGAGGCCACTCATGTCCTGTGGAGGAAGGTTCGCTGTCCGTTACCATATTTTCCTGCTAAGCCATTCAGAGGTGAGAGTTTGGGAAGGAATCTTTAAATCACACTAATCAATTGCCTATTTTCTTCAAACACATTTTTCAATAACATTTTGAGACCACCCCTGGGAGACAGCCAACGGGCAAAAGGTATAAGGATATTATTCTCAATCGTTTCGAGAGTATTGAGGGAGATTATCCCAACAGGGCTGTCACCTTTAATTCTTAATCCTTTTAGGCCTCAACAAACATCTACCAGGTTCTCCTTTTCATGAGTCCAAGAATGTCTCTGGCCAAGGTGGCCTAATGACATTCCAGAAGGAATGGGCAATCAAGAGCCTAGGTCTAGCACCCTCCATGGTCCAGCTGTCCCCACAGCCTTGGCTTTGAGTTTTGACCTTCCTGCCAGCTGTGCATGAACCTCTGAAACACATCATCCGCCAAGATTTACATGTGGAATACACTGTCTTCTAATAAAAAATCTGAAATTAAATCCTGCGTCCTTTGATAGCATCTTTCAAAAGCAAAATTGCCTGCTCAATTATCCAGATAGCACTTTTCGCCTGTACAGGGAAAAATGACACACAACAGAGTTAATACACTTAATATTATATTTTCAGAGGCATGTACCATAGAATATCTATTAGTGTAATTAATTTAATTGGTCGTGCCTACCAAGAAATTATTTAATTATATTGCTAGTTGAATAGGTGACAATGATTATAATAAACTAATATTCTTTTTTTAATAAAAATCCTACTTATCGCCAAGTGATAGGAAAATATCGAGAGAGGGATGGAAATCATTACCGAGAAGGCTTGAACAACCACAATTTACTGCGAAGAGATAAAAACCAAACACCTCAGCCATATTATCACCATAATTGTCTGCAGTTTACCCATCTTGTAAAATAAACGGATCATGAAATGTGAAAGCACATTTCAAAACATACATAGAAGGTGTTGGAGTGATTAAGCGTAGGCTGCCTGACTTAATTGCAAATTGTTTCTCTTTCAGTGTGAAGTGAAAAGGTATTAATTAGAAGTGATTTCGACAAGATTGGAAGTTCGTGGACTTTGGCTTAGAGAGAACACTGCAAAGGTCCTGCATGCTGTGGAGGCTTTTTTTTTTTTTTCCTTTTTCTATTCTTTCTTTTTTTTTTAATGGCATTTTGTTGTTCACTAATCCCCGGTGTGGGCACACACTCCCAGATCTCGGATTTGATAAATGTACAAGTGGCCCAAGTTTTAACAAGAAGCTTTTCTCTCCCAACTCCAGGTGGCACAGACAAAAGCTGGACGGAATTGTGTGGCCCCAGGGAGCTGCAGACAGAGGATTAGAGCTCTGGTCACTGTGCCAGCTGTCTCTTACAACTTTAGAGGTGCTGGCATCAACACTCCCTTCCCAGGTACTCCGTTCTGAGCCTTTTCCACCAACAGGTCCTTATTCTCAGCAGCCAAAACAATTTATTCGTTTCCACTATTCTCCTTGGCTGAATCCTCAAGTACACCACCTCCTCTCTTTTCTGGACAGACTCTCCATAATTCAGCTGGCATCTAATCAGCACCTTGCTGCTCTTCCATTCTTCCTTCCTCCAAAGTCATGATTCTTCCTTCTCTAGTCAAAGAGGAATCACAAGCAAATAGACACTATCCTTGAGCGCAGTGCGGGTTAAATAGGATGTGGAATGAATTCTGCCACTTTTTTGCGTCTTCGTTGAAATAAGCTCAATATCTCCCTTGCACAGATAGCAAATCAGCTTCACTAAGGCAACAAACACTGGCCTTTTCTCCTGGTCAACAGTGCAATTCTGCATTTCTCACTCAGATATTACTATAAATTGCATTCTTTCCAAAAACATTTTCTGAGCTTCAAGATGCCCTGTTTTACCTGGATAATTAGTGCCATCCTCTTACATAGGTGCAAAAGCAAAACATTATGATATCACTTCCATAGGTGCAAAAACAAAACATTACTATATCACTTCTGTAGCTAAGTTGAGAATGGGGTCTAAAAGCATGGGCAAATGGGTCTAGCAGTCAAATTCAGACTGTCATCTTTTATGATACATCTTCAAAAAAAGAACCAGAATTATCTTTTGGAGGGCCGGCCCCTTGTAGTATAGGCTTCCTCTGCTAGCTGAGCGTTTTAGGACTCCATTGGCATGAATGTATCAGCTAGTGTTGTTGTGAATTTTTTTTTTAAGATTCTTTCCATGTGTTAGCTCATTTCATGATGGGTGATTTACAAGTGGACCTGCCCACGCCACCGAGCTGAGTATTCCAGCTGTTTTTCACCAAAAACAACATGATCCCCAGTTTCACCCTCCCTATTCACCCCATCTTACCCTGAGCGACTTTTTTTTTGTTTTCCTACATGAAAAAATTCCCTAAAGGGAAACATTTTGCTGATGTGGAAGAGGTGAAACAAAAAACAGCAGAAACACAAAAAAGCATCAAAATTGACGAGTTCAAAAGCTGTTTTGAGCAATGGAAAAAGCGTCTTGATAGGTGTATTGCATCAAACAGAGAGTACTTTGAAGATGACTGAAGTTTAAACATGTAAAAATAATACACAATTTTTTATAAATAAATTCTGATTTTTTGGGGGGGGGGTCCTCCCTTTTATAAGACTCTGCTTAACCTCATCAACAATGGTAAACATTCCTACCACTGCAGATAAAACATTGATAATGTGGAAGTGAAAAATGAACAATTTAAAATGGAATTCTGCTAGATCTAGGCAGTGTGTGTGCATGTGTGTGTATGCATGTATGTTTCTTATCAGCCTGTTATTTTTGTAGTTTGGATCAGACTTCCATCGGTCCATTAATTTCACAGACGAATTCCAGGGAGCTGAAAGCAATCACTGGAAGCCCTTGGCAGGGTATGATGGCTGACCAAGGACAGAGGCCCACCTTGTAGTCCCCACACATGGAAGAGCAGGTAGACAGAGCATAGCCTGCCAACACACAGGAAACAGATCACATGTCAGGAAACTTTGAAAGTACAACATCCTTCCAGTCCAGCTAAGATTACCCACTAGCCTTTACATTTTGCAATAACATATTTCAGTGTTTTGTTTTGTTTTGTTTTCTTCTTCTTCTTATTATTATTATTTGAGTTGCTGTCTCAATCTGTCGCCCAGGCTGGAGTACAGTGGTACACTCATAGCCACCCCAGCATTGTGCAATCCTTCTGCCTCAGTCTTCCAAGTAGCTGGAACTACAGGCATATGCTACCACGCCCAGATTATTTTTTTGATTTATTGTAGAGACAAGGTCTCACCAAGTTGCCCAGGCTGGTCTCAAACCCCCGGGCTCAGGCAATCCTCTCGCCTCCACTGTGCCCAGCTGCGTTTTGTTTAATAATTGACAAAATCAACATGAAGGAAGCACGGAGGATTTTTAGGGTGGTGAAGCCTCTCTGTATGATACCATAATGGCGGAAACATGTCATTATAAGTTCGTCCAAACCCATAGAACATACAACATAAAGAGTGAACCCTCATGTAAGCTATGGACTTTGAGTGGTAATGATATGTCAGTATAGGCACATCAGCTGTTGCAAATGTACCACTCTGGTTGGGAATGTCGATAACGTGCAAGTTTGTGTGTGCTGGGGGGACAGGGGATATATGGGAACTCCCTGTACTTTCTGTTTAATTTTTCTGTGAACCTAAAACTGCTCTAGAAAATAAAGTCTATTAAGAAAAACAAAAACAAAAGAACAATAGGTCATCTCACCACAAATCCTTGATGAAATGAGGTCAACTTAAAATATTTTTTTAATTAGCCATGCCATAAAATTAAAGTGCATTTTCATCCTATTTAATGAAAAAAAAGAAAAAGATGCTGGCAGTAAATGAGGGACAGGAATGAAGGGCACCTACAAGAGGCAAACCTTGAACACACGTCTAAAAATAATACCTACATCTCCCTTTTCAGCTTTAATTATTTTTACACCCATGGTGAGCTGTCTGAGAGCTGAGACAGGAACATTCTTGGGAACCTCTCTGCAGCCCCTGACACTTGGTTGTTACTTTATTTAAAGCAGACAGCAGGCAAGGGAGGGAAATGGGAAACCGAGGGCCAAGAGGAAATTTGGGAACATTGTCAAGTCCACCTAGAGCTGTCAGCAGGACACCAGCTCCCTAAACGTCCATGGATACGGAGGGTTCTGCAAACCCCAAACTTAATTCTCCCTCCCCATGGCATTGCAGGACTCAGGGAGTTAAAGATGAAATTCTTCCTTGTGTTGAATAGAGTTCCTACCTTCTTATTTATTTATTTATTTCCCTCCCTCCCTTCCTTCCTTTCTTTCTTTCCTTCTTTTTTGAGTTGGAGTCTCATTCTGTCACCCAGAATGAGTGCAGTGGCGCACACGCTCATGGCCACCCCAGTGTCAACCTGCTGGGTTCTAGTGATCCTTCTGCCTCAGCTTTCCAAGTAGCTGGAACTACAGGTGCGCACTACCATGCCCAGCTAATTTTTTATTTATGGTAGGTCTCGAACCCGTGGGCCCAGGCAGTCCACTCATCTCAGCCTCCCAAAGTGCTGGGATTACAGGCTGAGACACCGAGCCTGGTCAATCTGCCTTCTGATTTCTAACAGAAGTTTAGAAAATAACTTCATAGTAGGAATTTTATAGATGTAATGTTGAGAAAATAACGTAAGCCATTAATGAGAATATAATGTATGATTCCTTCGTACGAAAGTCAAAAACACAATACATGATGATAGAAGTGACAGTAGTAGTTTTTCTTTGCTGGAGCTAACATTGAGAGGAATCTTCTGGAATGCTGGGTTTTTGTTTTTGTTTTATAAGGACAGTGTCTCACTCTGTCGCCCAGGCTGGAGTGCAGCGGTGCAATCATAGCTTACTGCAGACTTGACTTCCTGGGCTTAAACAATCCGCCATCCTTAGCTTCCCGAGTAGCTGGGACTACAGGTGTGAGCCACCACACCAGACTAATGTTTTAAATTGTTTTTGTAGAGATAGGCTCTTGCTATGTTACACAGGTTGGTCTCAAACTCCCTGCCTCAAGTGATCCTCCTACCTCGGCCTCCCAAAGTACTGGATTTACAAGTGTAAACCACCATGCCCAGCATGGAATGCTAGAATCTAATCTATGCTCTAGATGTGTTTACTTTTTGTACAGATTCATCAAGGTGTACCCTTGAGGTGTGGGAATTGCTACATCTGAGTTACACCTCATTAAGTTACGCCTTTATGTGATGTTGATCTCTCTCTTCCTCTGGCTCATATAGGATGACAATTGTTAAACATACAGAAAGATATAGGAAATGATGGGTTGAGTGCTACACACTCACAATTTAACTGCAACAAGCCTTAATATTTAGCTGTTTCCTCCAAATATCTTTCTTTTCTTTTGAAGAAATAAAGCATGACAGGTAGAATTGAAACCCTTGATGTATCTGTTTCTGATCACGTTGTTCTGTTCACCCTCTTTCTCCAAAGGTAACCATCATCCTGTGTTTAGTATTTTTCCATTCTCATTTAAGTTTTTATATCTTCCCAAGATATGTATTTTATGTAGCCATAAAAGATACATTGTGTTGTTTTGCAAGCTTTTAAACTTTATACGAATGGTATCATATAGTTGGAATCATTCTGCAACTTGCGTTTTCAGACAGGAGATTTTGTTTTGAGAATTATCCATATGAATTCATGTCACTCCATTTCCTTTGTTTTAACCACTACATAGTACTCCATTGCACAAATAAACTGTAATTTACTTACCCATTCTCCTAAAGATAGACATTTAAGTTAAGTGGCAAAGACGGCTGACTGCTTCCCAAATACCTTCTCCCTTCTTTATTAACAGATATATAAAGAAGCAATGTGCCCAGCTAAAAGGCACTTTCCTGCTCCTGGATTTGGATGCGTGTGTATTCTGGACACTACAATACAAGCAAGACTTCCTGGGCAGGACATAAGCATACACTCCCTCAAAGAGGAACAGACTGGGAGATGCCCTTTTGCTCTTCTACCTTCTCCCTCTCCTGTTGACTGGAACGTGGATTTGGTTGCTGGAGCTCCAGCAGCCACACCAAACCATGCAGTGATATTGAGAATGGAAGCTACCTGCTAAGTATGACAGAGCAGGAAGGCAGAAAGGAGAACCAGGTCCCTGGAGCCTTCATACCAACCCTGGACTTTCTTTCAAATGTGAGCGCATACACTGTGCACAGCGCATCACGCCTGTAATCCCAGCACTTTGGAAGACTGAGGCCAGGAGTTAGAGGTCAGCCTGGAAAACATGGCAAGACTCTGTCTCTTTAAACAATAAAAATAAAACAAATGTAAAAGAATAAAGCCTTCTATACACAGATAGGCATTCTGGCAGTTGAACTTTACATTACCATTACTATGGCATTTGGGGGTTATTACAGACAATAATGCAACAGACTTTCTTGAACCTGAATTACCAGACACTTGTGTAAGAGCTCTTATAGGGCACTGTGATACAGTAAGAAATTTATCTTTGATCTTCCCATGGTTCATGACACAGAGCTTCAACAGAGAGAGAGGAGCATCTTTGCATCTTCGCTGATTCATAATAAGCCCCTTTCAAACTTACCTGAGTTTATGCTAACAAGGCAATTCTTTTTTTTTTTTTTTTTTGAGTTGGAGTCTCACTCTGTCGCCCAGACTGGAGTGCAGTGGCCGCTCCCGGCCACCACAGCCTCGACCTGCTGGGCTCCGGCGATCCTTCCGCCTCAGTCTTCCGAGTAGCCGGAATTACAGGCATGCGCTACCACGCCCGGCTGATTTTTTGATTTATTGTAGAGATGAGGTCTCGCTGCCCAAGCGGGTCTCGAACCCACGGGCTCAGGCAATCCACTCGCCTCAGCCTCCCAAAGGCGCGGGATTACAGGCTGAGTCACCAATCCCGGCTTCAAGGCAATTCTTAGTGGACCCCTAGATAGCTTCAGGTCACCACAGGAACCAACCATGTGAGTGGAAGGCTGGAACTTTCAGCCTTACCTCCCAACCCCACCAACCTCAGGAGAATCAAGGGGCTGGAGATTGAATTAATCACTGATGGCCAGAGTTGATCTATCATGCCCATGAAACAGAACTGCCATAAAATTCCTAAAATATGGTATTCAAAGAGCTTCCAGGTTGGTGGACACATGAGGTGCTGAGAGTGCTCTCATGCTCTTTCCTCATCCTTTGCCCTGTGTGTCTCTTCTGTTTGACTCTTCCTAAGCGATATCCCTTCTAATAAACTAGTCATAGGAAATAAAGTGCATTCCTGAGTTCTGTGAGTCATGAGTTATCAAGCCTAAGGAGGAGTCATGGGAATCCAAGATTTATAGCCTGTTGGTCAGAAGTACAGGTGGCACCTTGGTGACTGGCTTCTGAAGTAGGAGCAGGCTTGTGGGACTGAGTCCCTGACCTGTGAGGTGCTAATTCCAGGTAATTGGTGCTAATTCCAGGTAATTGGTGTCAGAATTGAATTGAATTGTGGGAAACTCACTTGGTATTCAGAAAAACTGGAGAATTGATTGGTGTGAGAAAAACTCATACACTTTGTGAAAATGGTCCAGGCACACACCCAGAAACAGAACTGGGAAAGGAAGGTCACACACCTGTCCAGTTTTACAAGACACTGCCAATGATTCTTTAAAAGCTTGTGCCTAGGCCAGACACAGTGGCTCATGCCTGTAATCCCAGTACATTGGGAGACTGAGGTGGAAGGAATGCTTGAGCCCAGGAGCTCGAGCCTAGCCTGGGTAACAAAGTGAAACTTCATCTCTACAAAAAATTAGCTGGGTGTGGTGGCATAGATCTGTAGTCTCAACTACTAGGGAGGTTGAGGGGGAAGAATCACCTGAGCCCAGGAGGTAGAGGCTGCAGAAAGACGTGATCATGCTACCGCACTCCAATCTGGGTGACAGAGTGAGACCCTGACTCAAAAAAAAAATTAAAAAGGTTTTGATTCATACTCACATAGAATACTTGAGTTTCCATTTGTCTCCATTCTTGCCATTCTTTGTATGGTCAGCCTTTCACATTTTTGTCTATCTGATGGGTGTGAAATGAGATCTTGTTACTTTAATTTTCAATTGCCTGATTCCTAGTGAGATTGAATACTTTTTCCATATATTTATTTATTATGTGGATTTCCTGGTCAATGAATTATCTGTCCATTATCTTTGCCAGTTTTTCTATTGAGGTTTTTTTGTTAGTTTGTTTTCTTCTTATTGACATGTAGGGATTCTTCATATGTTCTAAAAACCACGCCTTAATCAGTTATTGCTTCTCCTTGTCGGTGTCTTATGTTTTTACTTTGTCTTTTGTTGCATAGAGGTTTTATTTTATTTTAGTCAAATTTGTATATCTTTTCCTTTACAGTTAGTACATTTTTTGTCTTGCTTAAGAAATCTTTCCTACATGAATACCAAAAACACATATTTCTACCCAAAGTTTTACAATTTTTTTGCTACATTTAAATCTTTAGTCTACTTGGAATTTGTTGCTGCATACATTATGGAGACTGAACTAACTTTTTATATGAATTATTAATTATCCCAAATCCTTTCCTCACTAATTCATAATACTGACTTTCATATAAATTGATTTGCTTCTAGTTTTCTGATTATATTCTATTAATGTCTATCAACCCATTCTTGGGTTATTACCATGCAATTTTATTTATCTATCTATTTATTTATTTAAAGATGTGGAGTACAATCCAGGGTTAGGTACAAAAGTAGTCATCGTACAGGTGAAGCTTGGGCCTCCCTTTGGTCCCCACTTCGGCTGGTTTGAGATCAGGTACCCTTACTGATGTTATGTGCTCCCGCCATCTCCCCTGGCGGTGTCCTGCTACTACCAATCCCTTTCTTATAGTATTATGACAAATGTTCAGGGTCTGCTTATGAGTGAGAACATGTGGTACTCAGTTCTTTGTTTCTGTGATAGATCATTTAGTATGATAGACTCTAAATCAATCCAAGTTGCTGCAAAATCCATCATTCTTTTTTTCTTTATAGGCTGCGTACTATTCCATCATGTATATATATCACTTTTTTTTTTTTTTTTTTAATTCAGTCACTTCCAGTAGAGAAGCAAGGTTAGTTCCATGTTTTGGTACTGAGAGTAGTGCTGCAGTAAACATGTGTGCGCAGGTATCTTTTTTGTAGAATGATTTCAGTACATATATGTTCCCAGAAGGAGGACTGCTGGGTCATATGGAAGGTCGATTTTTAGATCTTTTAGAAATCGCCACACTGTTTTCCACAGATGTTTCACTACTTTACACTCCCACCAGCAGTGTAGGAGAGTTCCTTTCTTCCCTCATCCTCTCCAGCACCTGTTGTTTTTTGAGTTATTAACTATGGCCATCTTGGCTGGAGTTAGGTGGCATCTCAGTGTGGTTTTGAGTTGCATTTCTTTGACAATGAGTGAAACTGAGCGTTTTTCATGTATCTGTTGGCTGCTCATATGTCTTCTTTTGAGAAGTGTCTATTCATATCTTTTGTCCACTTTTTAATGGGCTGTTTGTTGTTTTCCTTTCAACATGTTTGAATTCCTTGTAGCTCTGGATGTTAGGCCTTTGTCAGATATACAGTTGGCAAATATTTTTTCCCATCTGTGGGCTGACTCCCCACTCTCTTAATGGTTTCTTTTGCTTTGCAGAAGCTTTTGAGTTTGATGAGTATTACCACACAATTTTGAACCCTAAAACTCTGTAAAAATGTTGATATCAGTAAGATTACTTGGCGTCTTTCTTTCTTTCTTTCTTTCTTTCTTTCTTTCTTTCTTGCTTGCTTTCTTTCTTTCTTTCTTTCTTTTTGAGTTGGCGTCTCACTCAGTCACCCAGGTTGGTTTAGTGTGGTGGCACGCTCACGGCCATCCCAGAGTTGACCTGCTGGGCTCCGGCGATATTTCCACCTCAGCCTTCCAAGTACCTGGAACTACAGGGACGCTCTACCGTGCTCAGTTAATTTATTTTATTTTATTGTAGAGACGAGGTCTCCACCAAGTTGCCTGGGTTGGTCTCGAACCCGCGGGCTCAGGAAATCCATTCGCCTCGGCCTCCCAAAGTGCTGAGAATACAGGCTGGGCCCGGCCTGTTTTCTTTCATTAGCAATTCTTAGGCTATCCCTTGATTTTTGTCCTTCATATGACATTTTGAATTTGTTTTGGAAGATTCTTGCGAAACCATTTTGGAATTGAATTAAATGTATAAATTAATTGGAAGAGAATGACTATCATCTATTATCACTATTATAAAATTATACATCATGATATATTATATTGTTATTATATTATATTGGCAGATAACGTATTGTGTTAGGGATTCTCAAGTGTGTACAGGCATACCTTGGAGATATTGCAAGTTTGGTTCAAGGACACCACACTAAAGTTAACATCTCAATACAGTAAGTCATACAAACTTTTTAGTTTCCCAATGCATATACAAATAAAAGTCATGTTTACACCATACTGTAGTCTATTAAGTGTGCATAGCATTATGTCTAAAAAAGTCCATATCTTAATGTAAAAGTACTTTGTTGCTAGAAAATGCTAACAGTCATCTCATCCTTCAGTGAGTTGTAATCTTTTTGTTGGTGGAGGGTCTTACCCTGATGTTGATGGCTGTTAACTGATCAGGGTAGTGATTGCTGAAGGTTGGAGTGGCTGTGACAATTTCTTAAAAAATGAGATAACAATGAGGTTTGCTGCATTGATTGACTCTTCCTTTCACAAAGGGTTTCTCTGTAGCATGTGAATGCTATTTGACAGTATTTTATCCACAGTAAAACTTCTTTCACAATTAGATTAGTACTCTCAAATGCTGCCACTGCTTTATCACCTAAGCTTATAAAATATTCTAAATCATTTGTTGTTATTTTAATAATGTTCCTAGCATCTTCATCAGGAGTAGTCTTCATCAATGCATTCAAGTTTTATCACGAGATTTCAGCAATTCAGGTTCCACTTCAAACTCTTGTCCTCTTGCTAATTCCACAATATCTCCAGTTACTTCCTCCAATAAAGTCTTGAATCCCTCAAAGCTATCCATGAGGGTTGGAATCAACTTCTTCCAAACTCCTGTTAGTGTTGTTATTTTGACATCCTCCCATGAATTGCAAATGTTATTAATGGCATCTAGAATGGTGAATCCTTTTCATAAAGTTTTCGGGTGACTTTGCCCAGATCCAACAGAGGAATCATCATCTACGGCAGTCTTATGAAAAGAATTTCTTAAATAATAACATTTGAAAGTCAAAATTACTTCTTGATCCATGAGCTCCAGGGTGGATGTTGTGCTAGCAGGCATAAAAGCAACATTCATTTTCTTTTACATCTTCATCAGAGTTCTTGGGTACATTGTCAGTAAGCAGTAATATTTTGAAAATAATCTTTTTTCTGAGCAGTAAGTCACAACCATCAGCTTAAAATATTTAGAAAATCATGCTGTAAACATATGTGTTGTTACCCAGGCTTTGTCGTTCTCTTTATAGAGCACAAGCAGAATCGATTTAGCATAATTCTTAAGGTCCCAGAATCTTCAGAATGGTAAATAAGCATTGTCTTCCACTTAAAGTCACCAACTGCGTTAGCCCATATCAAGAGAGTCAGCCTGTCTTTTGAAGCTTTGAGGTCAGGCATTGACTTCTCTCCTCTAACCATGAAAGTCCTAGATGGTGTCTTCTTCCAATAGAAGCTGTTTCATCTACATTGAAATCAGGGAGATGCAAATCAAAACCACCTAACCCCAGTCAGAATGACAATTATCAACAAGTCAAAAAATAACAGCTGCTGGAGAGGGTGTGGCGAAAAGGGAACACTTCTACACTGTTGGTGGGAGTGTAAACTAGTGCAACCTCTGTGGAAAGCAGTGTGGCGATTCCTAAAAGCTCTAAATACCAACCTCCCATATGACCCCGCAATCCCCCTACTGGGAATATATCCTGAAGAACACAAATCACTCTATAAAAAAGATACCTGCACACGCATGTTTATCGCAGTGTTGTTCACAATAGCGAGAACCTGGAAACAACCATGCTGCCCGTCAAAAGAGGACTGGATTAAAAAAATGTGGTACATATACACGATGGAATACTACGCAGCCATAAAAAAGAACAAAATCATGAATTTCACAGCAACTTGGATGGAACTAGAGTCTATAATACTGAGTGACCTCTCACAGAAACAAAGATCCCAGTATCACATGTTCTCACTCATATAACGGACCTTAAATATCCAATGCAATACTATAAGAAAATGACTGACAGTACTGGGAAACTATGGGGGGGGAGGGAGATGGGATTAACAGTAGCAAATATCTGTCTGGGAACGGGGAAACACCCCATATCAACATGGTGCCTGAATGAAACGCAATTATATACCTAACCCTTAACTGTACCCCACAACTTCATAATAAAAAATAAATAAATAATTTTAAAAAAAAAGAAAATCACTTATTTTAGTGTAGTCACATTCTTCAACAATCTTAGCTGGATCTTCTGGATAACTTGCTGCAGCTTCTCCATCAGGACTTTCTGGTTCACCATGTGCTTCTATGTTATGGAAATGGCTTCTTTTCTTAAGTCTCTTGAACCAACCTCTGCTAGTTTCCAACTTTTCTTCTGTGTTTTCCTCATTTCTCTCAGCCTTAATAGAAGTGAAGAGAGTTAGGACCTGTCTCTAGATTAGGCTTTGACATAAAGGAATGTTGTGGCTGGCTTCATCTTCTATCTAGACTACTAAAATTTTCTCCATAACTGCAATGAAGCTTTTTCGATTTTTTTTCATTTGTGTATTCATTGAAGTAGCTTTGAATTTCCTTCAAGAACTTCTCCTTTGCATTCACAACTTGGCTATATAGCCTAAAAGGCCTAGCTTTGGGCTCGTCTTGGTATTTGACATATCTTCTTCACCAAGCGTAACCATTTCTAGTCTTTGGTTTCAAGTGAGAGATGTACATCTCTTCCTTTTTCTTGATCACTTAGAGGCAATTGTAGGGTTGTTAATTAACCTGATTTCAATACTATTGTATCTCAGGAAATAGGGTGGGCCAAAGCAAGGGAGAGAGACAGGAGAACGAACAGCTCATGGAACAGTCAGAACATACACAAAATTTATCAGTTTAGTTGCCTTCTTATATGGGCATGGTTGACAATTACAACAGTAACATCAAAGATCACTGATCACTGACCATAAGGATATAATAACCATGATAAAATTTGAAATATTGTGAGAAGTACCCAAATGTGACATAGAGACAGGAAGTGAGCACACATTCTTGGGAAAATGGCACCAATAGATTTGCTTTGTGCAAGATTGCCACAAACCTTCAATTTATAAAAACTCAGTATCTGCAAAGCACAATAAAGCAAAGTATAATGAAACAAGGTATTCCTGTATATAATTTATCTATACAATTTATCTATGCTTGTAAAAATATTTCCTCTGGCCATGTTTTGTAATTTTCTTCATGTAGTTCTTTTACAATTGGTACATTCATAGTTGGCATCAATGTTGGTGGCTGTTGTGTCTTTTTTTCTAATATGTTTTGTATGCATGTTCCTTCAATTACACTTTCTAACTGGTTTCTGTCGTACAGAGGGCTGTTATAGATGCCCTTACTAGCGTGGGGTCTACATTTCCTGCTTGGTTCAACACAGCCTTAGTTTTTACCTATTGGCCTGGCATCCTATTTGGTGTAGCACTTGTCCTAGAAGTGATATTATTAGCAACTGCATTGTAATGAACCAGGATGGATTTGGTGGGGCTTATTTTCATAATTCTGCCTCCTTACCTGGTCTAATTTTGGTCTAAACTCCAGGAGACCGTGTATAGTAAACAAAGTTCTCACTTTCACACAAAGTTTGATGTGAAAGACAACCAATGATAACCTGTCTTTTTTTCCTGACCATTTCTGCCTGCAAAGTAATAATAATAAATTATAAAATATTTTAATAAATTCTTCTGCTTCTAGAAGAGCAGGCAGGGCACTGGCTGATAAAACAAAAGTGCTAGAAACTTCTTTCCTTGTAGCACCATGGGGCTCTGATTTGCCCATGCATATGAGGAGTAGGAGGTGGGGAGGGAGTGAGAGTAGTGGTGGGAGAACTTTTGATTAACCAATTCAATTTCTTTAATAGTTGTTGATCTATTTAGTATTTTAAAAATTTTCTCAAGTCCATTTTAGTAGTCTATCTTTTCCTATAAAATTATTCATTTCAGCCTGTAATCCCGCCCCTTGGGAGGCTGAGATGAGTGGATTGCCTGAGCCCGGGGGTTCAAGACCCACCTAGGCAACTTGGCGAGACCTCATCTCTACAATAAATCAAAAATCAAAAATCAGCCGGGTGTTGTAGCACACGCCTGTAGTTCCAGCTACTTGGAAGGCTGAGGCAGAAGGATTGCCGAAGCCCAGCAGGTCGAGGCTGCGGTGGCCGGGAGCAGCCACTGCACTCCAGTCTGGGTGACAGAGTAAGACTCCAACTCAAAAAAGAAAATTATTCATTTCATCTAATTTTTAAAGAAATCTTAACTGTATCTGTGTTTATTTACTCTCTTCTACTCCTATTATTGTTTATTTATGCCTTTTCATCCCCTTTTAAAAGTTCATCCTGCTAGAGGCTTATTTGTTTTATTAAAAGACAGCTATTAGAAATCCCTTC
This sequence comes from Carlito syrichta, assembly GCF_000164805.1. Taxonomy (NCBI): domain Eukaryota; kingdom Metazoa; phylum Chordata; class Mammalia; order Primates; family Tarsiidae; genus Carlito; species Carlito syrichta. The sequence continues at coordinate 285,571 of NW_007252726.1, forward strand.
TCCTTTATCTTGGCTTTCTATTTTACCCTTTTCAGTAAGGTTATGTTTTTCTCTGTTAAAATACAAAATTAGTATTTAGAAATACTATATTCAAAATGGATATGCAGTTGTTTATTGCATTTGTCAATGGATCTCATGGAAGTTTGTGCTGCCTAGTGTTTCCTGTTTTTCACAACTTCCTTCTGGTTCACTTTTCTCTGACAGTGATCATCTGCTGGTAATAATCACTCTTATTTGTTGTACCTCTGAACACATCTCTGTTTTGTCTTTGCTGCTGAATGATAGTTTAGCTGGATATAGAATCCCAGGAAAGGCACTTTTAAGAAAAATTACCTCATTATGCTTATCATATCTTATAATTATACACATTGCCTGATTATCTCAAAAATGTTTGTCTCCCACCAGAATGATTTTTCTTTGTTTTTTTCACTATGTATCCCTGTCCCTAGAACAATGCCAGGAACATTGTAGTCACTCCATGAACAGGTGTGGAATGAGTGAATAAATCCCTCACTAGTTTCTCTCTGTTCTCTGAGGGCAAAGTCAACTTATTCCTGTTAAGGGCTAAATCCCAAAGCCTTGCCTAGAGTTTGACAGAATAGGAATTAAATAAACATTTGTTGTAGGAATAAATGAATTTTACCCAAGGTCCAAAACAAAAGAATAGGAACAGTGGTCTTAGAAACTAGTGCTTCTTGAAAAGGCAATCTTCTGACCCTCTAGGTTTACATCTTCTTTTAACAAAAATTTTCCCCTGGGGTTAGCTGCAAGGGAGTTGGGGCAGACTGGGAGATTTCATAAGAGCAAAGACTCCTTGGAGTGTTCCCTTTTTACCACCATCTGCACAAATTTTAAAGATCTGTCCACAGAAAGGACAGTATTTTCCAGCTTACCTGGGAGGCTGGTTGAAACCTTGTTTCTACACCAGCTTCAACACATCATTGCTGGTGTCTCCTTGAAGGCAAAAGGGTGTCACAACAGGAAAGATGACATCCAGATGCAGGCTGCATGGAGAGGCACAGCGACTGATAAAATATTCAGTAGTTGCTGCTATGGCCTCAGGAAGGGCTGGGGTTGCAGGGAGGATGGAGCAGCGGAGCCAGCTGAGGCCCAGTGTGAGGAAGTGCATTAAAATTTTGCCATGAGGCCCATTTAGGAAGGTGGCCAAGGTCTCTGAGGTCCATTGTACAGGAGCCATTTAAAGAGTTAGCCCCCTGAGAGCCCTAATATACTTCGATCTGGCCATTTATAAAGTAGAAGAAACTATTAGGACTTGGAAAAGATGCCTGGCCCACACCATTTAGAGGACACAGGGGTCACCTGTATGTCAACAAAGTAAAAAGGGCATCCATAAAGCCAATAGTCTGTCAGCCCTAGAACCCAACTCATCATTTCTAGGTAGGCTGGTGTGTTTCTCCTCTCTCTGGTCAAATATAACAATTCTCAACGGAATGTCTGATCTCATATGTATATAGTCCCGGTGGTGCCAACTCCAGCCTGTTTTTATAGACACAGATGGCACTCTGTCCCACTCAGATCGCCCCCTTGTTGATATGAGAAATAATGTTGTGACACATCCTTTGCCAGTTGGTGGCAGGACTACAACAGTACACATCTCTGCCCTGGGTCACTTACAAGATCACACAGTTCACTGTCAGAAAAGTTGAGTGAGGACCACAAAAAAAAAGGAGAAAAATGAGTTTTAAAGATGTCAAAACTAATGTGTTAGCAAGATTTTTAAAACATGTTTTCCTTAGCTGTTGGAGAACAGGCTTTGTTGCAAATCACATATCCTTTAGCCATGATGTCTAGTCTGAAACTTGGTAGTGTAAACAAGGAAGGACATTCTTTCCAAATATTGGTTCAGACGCAGGCAGAACACAGTGGCTGAAGGAAAAGAATGAAATCAGAATCAGAAAAGCAAATTATTTTTTGAGGCATCAAAGTAAGTTTTCTAAACAAAGGAGAGTGCTATTTCTTTTGTTGGGAAAAAAGCCATTACAGAACATACTTTATAGTCACCCTTTAATGTTGATATATGACAATAATGTTTCTGTAACTCAGTTGCTCACATAGCATCCCTGACCAGTAGTCCACCATTTGGTTTTGCTTTTCAGAGACTCCTCAAGAAAGGGATTTACTGAGTGGCTTTACATATCTTTCAAGCAAAGATTAACAGTAATAATAGAGTAATAAGTTGGCTTGAAATCTTGGCAAAACTTAAAACCACATGTCCTGAGAGTTGCTTCATGCACTGATAATTAAGTTTTTTTTCCCCCTCACAAAATGAGACTTTTTTTTTGAACCAAACAAATAGCTTTAGGCATGTGGACATCTTGATGGGACCTCCTCTTCCCTTTTGAGGATCAAATCCTGGTCAGCTTTGTTTGAAGTTCAGAACCAGTATGGGAGCTGAGGCATGTTAATAAAACAGTAGTCCATATTTGGAGTTGTGCTACAGCTTGAGACTTCAGCCCAGGAGGGAAGTGTAGTAGAAGTCTCACTCACTGTCACAAATAGATAAAAAGGTCTCCAAGTCACACTGATATTATGTTATCAAACATATGTCTTCAGGCTTGACCACCCAAAGGATTCAGTCATAGGGATGTCTGATTCTCTTCTAATCAATGCCCAGTCCAGATAGTCACCAACCATTTCTGCAGCAAAAGTCACTGAGCATTTGGATATATACAGAGTTCATTTGTACTGCGTTAGTACAGCCCTGCAAAGCACAGATGTTTCCCTCTTAATCCTGTTTATACTTTGCAGTGGTCACACTCAATGTCATTTGGCTGCAGGAAACTCCTCCAGGAATGATCCTGCAAGAGAAGTAGCATGTGCACGGTGCCATCTGATTTGGGGTAGCTCCCTGCCTCCCTGCCTAGCTGAGTACACTTAATTTATTTGAACGGAATGGGTTATGAGGGTGAGGATGAACATATAAATATCTTTTTTTTTTTGGATGCTAACTCTATAGAAGCTAATCATCCGACACTTCCAGGTAAGTTTATGACTGTGCTTAATGTACTTTTGGATATTCACTTCACCAGGATTTGCAAAGAGCCTTCCTGACTTCCTGAGAGAAGTGGCACATCTTAGAATTCAAGAACTCAGACTGACAGCAAACAAACTGGGTTCAACCCTTGAATGTGCCATTTCCTAGCTGTATGACTTTGGACAAATCACTTTCCCTTGCTGAGCTGGCTCTCCATCAGTAAAAAAGGAGCAAGTACAAATACTTAAGATCATAGGGCTGTTGTGAAGGTTGAGGGAGACGGTGCACAGAGACATACAAAGTAAATATGCAGTACCTGTTTGTGATTCTTTCATTTATGTGTCTGGCCTTTTGTTTCTCATTTTAGGCCCTTGATCTTGATATGCATGAAGAACCAGGGCAAGTTACAGAGCCTTGTGATGAAACAAGCCACGTGCATGTTTCTCCTCTGCTCACTAACATTTCTACCTCGCCCCCTCCCTCAGAGCAAGGAATAAAGGCCACTGCGAAACGTAACATTACCCTCTTGCTCATGCCACTGTGATGCTGTGGTGCAGACTTTAGATCAGCTTTAGAGAGGGGACTGGCCCTAAGGGAACAGGACATGGAGCAGATCATTTTGGCTGGGCAAAAGAGGGTCCAGATTCAGTAAATGTTAAGGAAGGGTCTACTTGGTGAGAGAAAGCTGGTCAGATCTATTCTCATATGTAGTTTTATGTGATACTCATAACAAAATTTAAGGGCAGGCATCCCTCTGACCTTTATTTTAAAGAAGGACTTGAGCATTAGGCAAGCTAAATTTTCTCAAGATCCAAACGCTCCCCTCACCTACCCAAGAGATTCTCCATGGTGTGATACTCTGTGTATCGATCTGCCTCACCTCCCTCATCCCCTGCCTTGTGCCTCGATGTAACCCAAGGGGAGCTGGGCCTTCTTTTGCCTGCCTTAATGGGGACTCATGTTCCAACAGCCAGCTGAACAACCAACTGAAAATCCACCCCGCAAAAGCACTGAACTACAGTGAGAGTCTTTGCTGACAATTTCTTATGGAAGACCTTCACAAGTGGAGGGCTGTCCTAAAAACCCACTTTTCACACTTCTCACAGACCCCTGTTCTTATGGGAACCGCTCGCCTCATTTTCTTGTTTTCCTTCATTAATTCTCAAATGCCACTCCCATGTCCTCCTCTTCTCCCTGCAAACACTTTCTGTTCTTCCTCGGGTGAAGATGTATGACCAGCCTGGCCTTCTACCCTAGTTGTCTCCAGCCCTTGCACAGGTCAGCTCGGCAGATGCCAGCAGGGAGGGCCATCGGAAGCCTGCATGTGTGAATGTTCCCATTTCTTTTTAATTTTTTTCCTCCTGCAAAGTTGAGCTGCCTATGTTTCCTGCAAAGATGACAGGGCTCTAGCATGGGCCACTCAAGTTCTCTCCTCCTGGTCTTTCTCTGATTGCCCTCTCTTCTCCACTACCTCCTCCCTCTTGGGCCCTCTTGGGCCCTAAGTTCCTCTTCAGGCCTTCCCTGACTTGGCAGCCCCTTCACATGAGTGAGGATCCGGAGCCCTGTCTCTGGACTCTCAGATGTCCTTGATTGTAGCTCATGCATTATACTCATCCACAATTTGTTTCAAGATCCATCTCTCACCATATTTCAAGTCTCCTGAGGGCCCCACGGCAAGCTCTGGGCAGATGATTGCATCTATTGATTAGTTTTCAGAGTGCTTTAAACAAATACAAATTTATTTTTCTCAATAATAAAACTCAAGGGGTGGGCCACCAGCACAGAGTCAGCAGCCACTCAGAGGCCAGGCCAGCCTCTCCAAGATCCTTGTGGTCCCTCCTTACCCTGGAAGCCCTACCATTGCGGGTGACTCCTATGTCCCTCCGCTGAGCTTCTGCATTCAAGGGAGGAAGAATCAGGCATGGGTGGTGGAGCCCACTGCGTCTGAACTTCTCTAAGGACACAACAGCTTTCCTAGAACTCAGAGCCCTTAGGGCTCATTGGCTATTTTTTTTTTTTTTTTGAGTTGAAGTCTCACTCTGTCACCCAGACTGGAGTGCAGTGGCCGCTCTCAGCCACCGCAGCCTCAACCTGCTGGGCTCTGGCAATCCTTCCGCCTCAGCCTTCCAAGTAGCTGGAACTACAGGCACGCACTATCACACCTGGCTAATTTTTTGATTTATTGTAGAGATGAGGTCTCGCCAAGTTGCCCAGGCGGGTCTCGAACCGATGGGCTCAGGCAATCCACTCACCTCAGCCTCCCAAAGCGCTGGGATTACAGGCTGAGCCACCAAGCCCGGCTCATTGGCTATTCTTGGGTCAAAGCATTCCCAAGTAAGTGTTTGCTAAAGGGAGTGTTATGATAAGATTCGTGTTTTGTTTTGTTTTGTTTTGTTTTTGTCTTTTATTGGAGTGAAATTCACATGACAAAATTCGCCATTTTAAAGTGAACAATTTGGTGGTACTTAGTACATCCACACTGTTGAGCAGCCACTACGTCTATCTAGTTTCAAAACATTTGCATCACCCCGGAAGGAACCTTGTATCCCTTAAGCAGTCATTCCTCATTTCTCCCATTCCACAGGCCCTGACAATAATCAATCTGCTTTCTCTATAAATTTGCCTATTCTAAATAGTTCATGTCAGAGGAATTAGGCAATATATGGCCTTTTGTGCCTGGCTTCTTTCACTTAACATGTTTTCGTGGTTCATCCATGCTGTATCGTACATGGGTACTTCGTCCTTTGTATGGATGAATAGTATTCTATTATGATTATATATCACATTTGGTTTCTCCACTCATCTCTGGGTGGACACTTGGGGAGATGTTTATGATGTGATTTTTGTTTTGTTTTAGAAACAGGGTCTCACACTGTTTACCTGTTACCCAGGTTGGAATGCAGTGGTGCAATCACAGCTCACCATAGCCTTGACCTCCTGGCCTCAAGTGATTCTCCTGTCTCAGCCTCCCAACTAGCTGGGTCTACAGAAGCACCACCATGCCTGACTAATCTTTAAAAACATTTTTTTAGAGATGGGGTCTTGCTTGTTACCCAGGTTGGTCTCAAACTCCTGGGCTCCCAAAGTGCTGGAGTTACAGGCATGAGCCAACGTGCCTGAACTTATAATGCGATTTAAACCCAGGCATCCTGGCTCCAAGTTCCCCTTGCAGAATGCCAGGGCTTAGGCCTAGGGATGAGGCCATGTACAGACAAGATGGCAGTGGGGGATCTCTGGTTGCTGGAGGGAGTGAGGATGCACCTGGGAGGAGGGAGCCAGAAACCATGTCAGAACCAGCTTTGCCAATTTCCCTATCCTACTGGGACCCTGTGAGCATCTGTCCTTTGGAACCAGTACCTTTTGCATGCACTCAGAGCCCCTGGATAAAGCGGTAGCTATCTTAACCTGGGCTCACCCAATCCAGGTCTGCCTTGGCTAGAGCCCAACCAAGAGCATTTCTCAGCACTTGTGTCATTTTATGTCATTCTTATTAGTAATCAGATTGGATTCATGACCAGTTGACTCTTTATTCTTGCCAGAGGCTGATAAATTGGCCAGACGCAAGAATCATTCTTCAAAAATTAAAAGCCTTTATAGCTTGCAGTAAGAGGCAAATTTGGGAGCACCCACCACGGATCCTCTCAGCTGATGTCGTATCTGCCATCGGGTGGGTGACTGTGAGCCTTTGACTTGATCTCCAGGGATCTCAGTTCAGCCACCCAAAGGAACTGCTCTCTGCAGAGGCCAGGCCCTTTCAGACGTCCCCTGAGGCTTGAGTATAGACCAAATCGTCAAGGGAAGCATGAGGAAGCCCCCCGAATAGGCTCAGCATCCAGAAGGCATGCATCATTTTGGTCTCCTAATTTCCTGCTCTGGGAGCACATGAGATGTATTCAGAGCAGACAAGAAAACTTGACACACTGTCCTCAGCCTCCAGGAGGGACTCTGTGCTCGTAAGGAAGGGCCCGGGAAAGAAATTCCCAGCCACGGCCTGATGGCAAGTGAAGGGCAGAGCTGAGTCACCATGAAGGCACCATGTCAGACAAGCACAGTGCAAGGCGACTTTCTTTTTCGGGAGTAGAGATTTCATTTCAGAGTGAGCTATCACAGTGTCAAGCTTAAGAGCTCTGACGTTTGTGTCAAAAGAGACCTGAAACCAGACTCTGCCATTTACTAGCTGGGGGACTTCAGGTGAGTTATTTAACCTCTCTGAGCCTGTTTCCTTATCTATGAAACAAGGATGATGTCAACCTCATGAGAAGTGAGTAGGATAATACACGTGAATCACAGTTCCTGGCATGTGGTAGGAGCTCAGTAAGCTATAGCTGTTAATATAATTCGTGTCTCCCCAATTCCCCATTTCGTTTGCCCCTAGGGTCCAAAACAGCTGCAGTCCACCACTACTCTCTCACCTCCCCTGGTCCAGGTATTCCAATCCAGGGTTTTACAGACTCAGGTCTAACCAGGACACTTTTCTTAGAAGGGCCCTCTTTGCCAGGATAGGCTGAGGGTTATAAAGTGTGGTTAAGAGTTTCAAGGTCAAACCTAGTACTTCCTATGAAAATAAAAGATAGCAGTACATTACGTTGTCAAGTTAATACAGTGTGATGGAGCATCTCCAGACTGCAGATCCTGGAGGACTGTAAAAGTCTAATAGATTTAGGGAAACTGTACCTCAGGGAGCATATTAGACAGTGCTCATCAATGGATCAAAACTGTCTTGGAGGCTCCTTTCCCAGGGAACGGCAGAACCCCCTTTAAATGATTGCTTTCCCTTGCACAACCCAGAGATAAATTGTACTTCATACATTAACTTTACACGAATGGGGCACTTATTTTGAGTGGAGAATGCACCTTATTTTACCCCCAAATAAAAAAGTACATCCTTTGAAAGCTAAATTCCGTTTCCTTTTAAATGATGATAAGGTGACATGATACCGTATTAATTTTCTTATCACCATCTGCTGATTTCAGATATATTTGGAGGCACTTAGTTTCGTGCCCCTATTGGTGAAATGTCCTTAATAATTTCAAAGGATGTTTGGATGCATTTAAGTTTTAATCTGATATAAAATTGGCAGAGTGTAAAGTTTGTACATATGCTCTCAGGAAGGCATCATTTCAATGGGCTTTCATCCTGGGAAGAAATGCCATTTTACAATGAACATGTTAATAAGAATAACACAACTGGACCATTCAGACTTTTTGAGAGTTACCAGGTGCAGCCATCAATTTATTTCCCTCCCTTTATGCACCTCTAAAGTTGCCTATGCAGTCATGTAGGGGCCATTGTTCCAATGTGTGGAGGTTTGATGAGGAACAGCACTGTTGACAGATTTTTGTCCCCTCATTTCTCATATATCACTCTGTTTTAGCTGAGATTTAATATCTTCCATGGGGAGGACAGTTCAAATTGAGTAATTTAAACCCCCTCAGTGACTAAGACAATGCATCACGGTACCCCTCAGGGACCAAGCTTTCAGCTGAGTTATTCACTATAGGAGACTTGACTTCTGGAATTTGGGACAGAATGCTGGGAGGGGGAGGGGTGGGCAAGAGAGGCCTAGCCTACCAAGTCCCTCAGTAGGTGCTATTTTTTTCTATCTGCATCACCTAATAGCTAAAATGGTCTGTTTTACATCACAGAACATACCCTTGTTTATGTGTTTTATGCTGCTGGTCAAAGTGGGTGAGGAATAGACTTGGTGAGAGAGAGTAGGAATCATTTCTCGAATTTCGATGCCACATCTAGAAAAGCAGTGCTCTAGCCATTGCTGCCTAAGAAATTACTCCCAAATTTAGTGGCCTTCAACAACCACCATTTACTCTGTCTCACAATGTAGTGGGTTTGGTATCTGAGCGGGGCTCAGTTGGGTAATTCTTCTGCTCCATGTGGCTTTGACTGTGGTCACTCAGGGTTGCTCAGCTCCCAGATGAACTGATCTGAAGGATCCAATAAGGTTTCTCTCTTTGGTGAGTGCAGCTGGAAGGTGTGGACTATTTTACAGGCACCTATATGTGGCCTCTCAAGCATGGCGGTTTCAGGGTAGTCAGATGTCTTTCATGGTAGCTCAGGGCTTCCACAGAGAGTGCTTCAAGGGGCCAGGCAGAAGCTACAAGACTTCTTAGGACCCTCATCACTTTCCCCTAAGTTATTTTCCAAAGCAGGCATAGGCCAGCCCTGATCACAGAAATAGACCCCATCTATTGATGAAAAAAATTATCAAAGAATGCACAAGTATCTTTAATCCACCATAACAATCGAGAATACTTGCAAGGCGGTGATGTTGATTGTTGCTCAGAGACTGAATGTTACTCTTTGAGGCACATTGTTAAATTGTACTATAGGGAGAAGGTTAAAAAATATGCATGTTCAACTAACCAATAGAAACTTAGGATCGTTCCTAGATCTTTTACAAGATACAATTTTTTCCTTATCCTCTATTTCCAAGAATTACTAAGGGCTTGTTGATTTTACCTTTTAAACCTTGTATAGATTTCCACTTCTTTCCATTGCCACCAATGCTCCCATCACCACTATAACCACCATTGTTATCATTATCGTCACCACCATCACTACAACCATCACATCACCACCATTAACACCATCACATCGTCACCACCATCGCCACCACCACTAGCAGCACCACCATTATCTCCATCACCATTACCACCATCTCCATCACAACCACCACCACCATCGCCATCACCACCACCAGCACCACCACCATCATCGCCACCACTACCATCACCATCTATCACTATCCACAACAGCAAATTATCACCAACATCATCACCATCACTACCATCACCATCAGCATTATCATCACTATCATCGGTACTCCCACCATTAAACTGCTACTATCTCCACTACCATCACCACCATCAGTACCACCTCCACCATAACCACTACTACCACCACCATGACATTTGTTCAATCTACCTCCATTTCACCTGCAGAAGTCTCATGACTGTTCTAGCTGCACCCATCCCAACCTCTTCCAGTCCAGTTACTCCACTGCAGACAGAGAGAGCTCTTCCAAGTCTGGCTGTGTCTGCAATCCCACATATAACTCTTCAACGGCCTTCCAGTGCTCTTAAAAATGAAACGAAATTATTTATCATAGTACACATGGCCCATCCTACCTCCCAAGCTTCACCTCGCATCAAGTTTTTCTTTCTGTCCTTTGCTCCATATCAATCATTTCAGGATTTTCCTCTTGACTCACAGGCTGATCCCCAAGTTGGACTGCCCTTTTCTCCTCTCTTTAAATAGGAAACTCCTTTTCTCAGTTCATGTCATGTCGAGCAAATCTATTTTGGGCTCTTGGAGTATTTTGTTTATCATATGTGCACTCTCATATTTGCTTGTGTAATTATTTAGTCAATATGCATCTTCCACCCTAAACAGTAAGCTCCTTAGAGATAGGGATGTTATCAACATTGGCCCCAGAGCCTGGTGGGTGGCAGCCCAGAGGAGTTGCTCATAAACATTTCTTGAATGAAGAAGAGAATAAACATGTTCACCACAAAGTGTCCCATTGACCTCTTAGAACTAACTAGAGCAAATAATTGACTTTGATAATGTCTCAGGATAAAAGGTGAACATACAAAATACACAGACTTTTAACATTACAATACCATTTACAATTGCTTAAAAAATATTTAGGTCTAGATCTAACAAACCATGCTTAGGACTTGTATGCTGCAAAATCTGAGGCACTGATGAAATAAATGAAAGAAGATGCAGGCAAATGGAGAAGCATACCAAGTCCATGGATTGAAAAACTGGAATAGTAAAGATGTTAATTTCCCCCAACTTGATATATAGGCTTAATGCAACTTAATGTTACCCAAATCCTAGAATGTTTTTGTGTACATTTAGATAAGATTCTTCTGACATCTATTTTGAAAGACAAAAAACCCCCAAAATACCTAAAAGCAATTCTGAAAAAGAGGAATAAAGTGGGAGAAATTACTTCACCTGATTTCACAGCTTTATATAAAGCTGGGCACAGTGGCATGCACATGTAGTCCCAGATACTTGAAAGGCTGAGGTGCAAGCCTGAGATGGAAGTTCAAGATCAGCCTAGGCAACATAGCAAACTCCTATTTCAAAAGATAAAAGGCTTCATATTATATAACTACAGTAATCAAGATGTGTGAAATTGGCAGAAGGATTGACACGGATCAGTGAAAAGGAATAGAGAAGGCATATTGAACCACACAGGTATGTCCAAATTATTTTTGACACAGGTATAAAAACAATTCAATGGAGGATGAACAGTCTTTTCAACTAATGGTGCTAGAGTTATTAATTATTCATCAGGAAAAAAAAGAATTGCTACCTAAACCTCGTATGTATGCAAAAAATTAACTCACAATAGATTGCAGATTTAAATGAAAAATGTAAAGCTATAAAACTTTTTTTTTTTTTTGAGTTGGAGTCTCACTCTGTCACCCAGACTGGAGTACAGTGGCCGCTCCCGGCCACTGCAGCCTCAACCTGCTGGATTCTGGAGATCCTTCCGCCTCAGCCTTCCGAGTAGCTGAAACTACAGGCGCACGCTACCACACCCGGCTAATTTTTTTTATTTATTGTAGAGATGAGGTCTCATCACGTTGCCCAGGCGGGTCTCGAACCCACAGGCTCAGGCAATTCACTCACCTCAGCCTCCCAAGGCGCGGGATTACAAGCTGAGCCACCAAGCCCGGCTAGCTATAAAACTTTTAACAGAAGACATGAGAAAAATCTTTGTGACCTGGGGTTTGGCAAAGAGTTCTTAGACAAGGCACCAGAAGCATGATCCATAAAAGACAAACGTTTGATAAATTAGATTTCATCAGAATTAAAAATTTAAGTTTGCAAAAGATTGGTAAGAAGATAAAAACACAAGTTACACACTGGGAAAATATTTGATAACATATATAACAAAGACCTTATTTTTAGAATATATAAAGAACCCTCAAACTCATCAGCAAAAAACCAAACAAGCCAATTCGAAAATGGGTAAAAGACGTAAATGACATTTCACTTAAAAGAATATTTAGTTGACAAAGAAGCATATGAAAAGATACTCAACATCACAAACCATTAGAAAAATGCAAATTAAGAACACAAGGAGATGAAATTACATGCTGATTAGAATAGCTAAAATAAAATGTAAAGACTGGTGAGGATACAGAAATACTTGATCCTTCATCTATTTTGAGTGGGAATATAAAATGTTACAGCTACTCTGGAAAAGATGATGGTGGTTTCTTTAAAACTAAACAAACTCTTACCATATGACCCAGCAATTCCACTTCTGGGCACTTGTGTCAGAAAAATGGAAACTTATGTTCACACAAAAACCTTGACACCATCATGCATAGATCTTATATTCATAATAGCACAGAACTGTAAACGATCTAAATTGTCCTTTAATGGGTAAATTAATAAACAGACTATGGAATAGCTATGCAATGAAACACATTTTAGTAATTAAAAGGTACAACTATTGATGCAACAACTTGGGTGGATGTCAAGGGAATTATACTCAATTAAAAAAAATACAATCTTAAAAGCTTACAGGTAGCATCATTTCATTGATATAACATTCTTGAAACACCAAATTATAGCCACAGGAAACAGATTAGTGGTTATCCGGGGTTAAGGTGTAGCCATAAAGGGATAACACAAGATAGGCTTGTGGTACTGAAACAATTCTATAACTCAGTGTGTCCATACACAAATGAGTGCAATCTGGTGAAATCTGAATAAGTTCTGAAGAGTGTTCCACTGTCAATTTCTTGACCATGATATATTACTATAGTTGCAAGATATAATCAACGATATGGGAGGCATGGTGAACGGTACACAGGCTCTCCCTGTACATTTCTTTGCAACTTCTCATAGCTCTACAGTTATTTCAAAGTTAAAAGCTAAAAATATCAATTGTCCTTGTTTGTTTGGGTCTATTTTGTATTGTATTCTGTTCCGTTGGTCTATGTGTCTGTCCCCTCAATGATACCATACCATCTTGATTACTGTAGCTTTAAAGTAATTCATAATATTAGTGTGATTCCTTTTACTTTCTTCTTCTTCTTTTTATTTTTTAAAAATTTGTTTTGACTATTCTAATTCCTTTGCCTTTTTTGTCTATATGCACACAAATTCTGGTCTTTTGGATTCGCAATAAATCTACAGATAAATGTGGGAGAATTGCCATCTGTACTATGTTGAGTCATCCAACCAATTAACAAGGTATGTCTTCTCATTTATTTAGGTATTCTTTATTTCTTTTAGCAGTTTCTTATATTTTCCAACATATAGTTATTGTTTTTTAAATTTTGGTTTTTAATAATTTATAACTAATATGTCAAAATTTTTTTTTTTTTTTTTGAGTTGGAGTCTCACTCGGTCGCCCAGACTGGAGTGCAGTGGCCGCTCCCGGCCACCGCAGCCTCGCCTGCTGGGCTCCGGCGATCCTTCCGCCTCAGCCTTCCGAGTAGCCGGAATTACAGGCATGTGCTACCACACCCGGCTGATTTTTTGATTTATTGTAGAGATGAGGTCTGGCTGCCCAGGCAGGTCTCGAACCCTCAGGCTCAGGCAATCCACTCACCTCAGCCTCCCAAAGGCACAGGATTACAGGCTGAGCCACCGAGCCCGGCCATATGTCAAAATATTAGCAATTTGTGTGTTACTCTTATAATGTGCAACCTTGCCAAACTCCCTTATTTGTTCCAGGGACTATTTAATTTCTGCCTTTCCAATCTGTATACCTTTTATTTTCTTTTTATATTTTATTGCACAAGACTTCCAGAACCATGTTGAATAGTAGTGTAAAAATAGACATTCTTGCCTTGTTCTTGATCTTAGGGGAAAACATTCAGTCCTTCAGCATTAAGGATGATGTTATCTGTAGGCTTTTGGTTGATGTTCTTTTACAAGTTAAGAAAATTACCTTTGATGTTTTGATTACTGAGAATTTTAATCATGAATGTGTTTTGAATTTTTTCAAGTGTTTATTTTGTAACAATTGACATTCCGTATAATTCGCTCAAAGTGTTTCTTCTATTCTCACACTCAACAATCAACCCAGAAGACGTTAGTGACCCAGTGTGAGGGGGTTTTCCCACACACACCAAGCAAGCACTCAGTTCTGCCACAGGCACAAGCTGGGTGTCCTCTACTTCATTTCAATTCTGACTCTATTTACTTGAAGATAATATTAGATCCTACAGGGCTCAGTTCTCAAGACAGCTCCCCGCCCTACCCTCTACTATTTCAGATGCCAATCGTAAACCCCAAGTTGTTTTACCTGTGCTTCTGACCAACTGACTATAAATTGGGGTTTCCATAACCCCATCCTCAGGTTTAATTAATTTGCTAAAGTAGCTCACAGAAATCAGGGAAACATGTTTACTGATTTATTATAGAGGATATTATGAAGGATTCTGATGAACCCCAGATGGAGAGAGAGATAGGGCAAGGTATGGGGAAAGGGGTGAGAAGCTTCCCTGCCCTCTCCAGTGTGCCACCCTCCAGAAACCTCCAATGTTCAACTATCTGGACACTCTCCAAACTCTGTCCTTTTGTAGTTTTATGAAGACTTCATTATGTAGGCATGACAACATGATTGATTACATTATTAGCCATTGGTTTGCAACTTAACCTCAGCCCCTTTCCTGGTAGAGTTGAAAATCTCAACCAGGAATCCTGCCTTGGTCTTCCTGGTGACCAGCTGCCAGCTACCTAAGAGCTACCACCCACCAGTCAATTATCAGCATACAAAAAGATATTTATCACATTGGAGATTTCAAAGATTTCAGGACTTGTATGCCAGGCAATGAGGATTAAGACCAAATATACATTTCACGATATCGCAACAATACTCACTGGTGAAATTATCTGAACCTAGAGATTTCTTTTCTCCTTTTTACTTTCTTTTTCTTTAAACTATAACTAAAATTTGTTTAATAGTTATAGAACTGTTCGAGTTATCTATTTCATCTTGGGTGAGCTTTGATAGTTTATGCTTTTTCTAAATATTGGTCCATTTCATGTAGATTGTCAAATGTATGTGCACAGAGTTGTTTTTAATATTTCTATATTAACTTTCTAATGTCTGTGCATATATTGTCTTCTTTCATTCCTGATATGAGTAACTTGTAACTTTTCTATTTTAGCATTTTTCCCCAGATAAATCTTTCCTAGAAGCTCGTCAACTTAACTGATCTTTTTTTTGAGTCGGAGTCTCACTCTGTCGCCCAGACTGGAGTGCAGTGGCCGCTCCCGGTGACCGCAGCCTCGACTTGCTGGGCTCCGGCGATCCTTCCGCCTCAGCCTTCCAGTAGCTAGAACTACAGGCGCGCGCTATCACGCCTGGCTAATTTTTGATTTGTTGTAGAGATGAGGTCTTGCCAAGTTGCCCAGGTGGGTCTCGAACC
>NW_007252726.1:301045-328011 GCF_000164805.1 Carlito syrichta
AACTGATCTTTTAAAAGAAACATCTTGCTGGATGCGGTGGCTCACGCCTGTAATCCCAACTCTTTGGGAGGTGGAGGCAAAAGGATTGCCTGAGTCCAGGGGTTTGAGACCAGCCTGGGCAACCTGATGAGACCTCATCTCTACAATCAATCAAAAAATTAGCCAGGCATGGTGGTGCGCATCTGTGGTTCCAGCTACTTGGAAGGCCGAGGTGAAAGGATCACCTGAGCTCAGCAGGTCGAGGCTGCGTTGGCCATGAGCGTGCACCACTGCACTCCGGCCTGGGCAAGAGTGAGACTCAACTCAAAAAAATAAAAATAAAAGAAACAATTTATAAGTTTATTTTTTGTTGTTGTTGTTTCAATTTCCTTGATTTCTACTCTTTATTATTTTATTCTTTATGCTTTCATTGGATTTATTTTTGCTCTTATTTCTTCAGTAGCTTAGGATGGAAACTTAGCTTATGATTTGAGGTCTTTCTTTTCTAATATGAGCACTTAATAATATAAATTTCCCTCTGAGCACTGTTAAGCTATATTCCACAAAATTTGATATGTTGTATTTTATTTTCATCGGTTGCAAACATTTTCTGTGTTTTTTGGAGAGGGGACTTTTCTTTGACACATGTATTATTCACAAGTATGTTGTGAAATTTCCAAATGTTTGTAAATTTTCCTTTTATTCTTCATGTACTGATTTCTAACCTAATATCATTATAATCAGAGATCATAGTTTGTATGAATTGAATTATTTTAATATTTGTTTATGACATAGAATATAGCCTATCTTGGTGAATCTTCTGTGTATACTTGAAATTAATGCATATTCTTCTGTTTTGGGGTGTAACGTCCTATAAATATTAAATACAGTTGTTGATAGTATTATTCAGTTTTGTATTTTTTTATTTTTTGTCTATTAGTTATGCCAATCATAATAAATGAGTGTTGAAGTCTTCAATTTGAAGAAGCTAAATTGTAGATTTGTCCTTTTTTCAGTTGTGTCACTTTTGCTTTATCTATGTTGAAGCTCTGTGGTTAGGTGTATGCACATTTAGGATTTTGTTTTATTGATAAACTGTCTTTTTTATCATTATGTAATATCCTTTATCCTTTTTTTCACTGAAGTCTACATTATCTCTTATTAATATCCCAATACTCAGCTTTGCTTGCATGATATTTTTAAATCCTTTTACTTTCAACTTAATTTACCTTTCTATTTGATGCGTATGTTTGGAAAGCATATAATTAGGTCACTTTTGTTTGTTAATTAAATCTGATAATCTCTGTCTTTCAATAGGTGGGTTTAGATAACTTACATTTAATATAATTATTGATATATTTGGATTTAAGCCTACTATTTTATTATTTCTTTGTAGTTTACTTCTAGGTGCATCTGAATCATCAATGTGATTGATATGTTGATCAAAATATTGCTGACTGGAATAATACTCCACAATAAATAGAAATGAAATTACTAATAATGCCATGCTTATATACATTACATAGTGGATGTATCTCAAATGCATTACACTGAATGAAATATGACTTGAGATCGAGCTATATGATTTCATGTATATGAAATTATGAAATAAACAGAAAAAATCAGTACAATCGTTGCCTCTAAAGGGATAGGGTGGAGGAGTAGCTGGGAAGGGGCATAAGAACTTTTAGGGTTATGATATTTTTATATATTTGAATATGTTTTAGATAACAGATATATACATTTGTCAAAATTCAAGCAATGTATACTTAAGATTTATGCATCTCATTATATGTAAATTTCACTTCAAAAGAAAAAACTTTAAACAGATATTGAACTCTAGATAATGCTATTTTTTTTTAAGTAATGAGAAGTGTACTGATGGCTGCAATCTCCTTTTAAATATGTGAAAAATAAGGTAGATTAATGAATGGATAAAAGCATAGATAATTATGGAGATATGTGATAAAGTAGGCGTACTGAAATGTGAATGGTGAATCTAGGTAAAAATATGGATATTCACTGTAAAACTCTTTAAACTTTATGTTTGAAAATTTTCAGAATAAAATGTAAAAAAAAAAATACGGTGGGACCCATATTGTCCTCAAAAATGGGGCCCTGAGAGCACCACCTGGAGGTTGTAGGATGGAAGCCTTATCATGTGGAGGATGATTGACAGAAGAAGCAAAGACATTCTTCTATCCCCAAGAGGGGTCCAATTTTTTCTCAGTTACTTCAGAGGGTAGAATTAGGACACACAAGTGTAAGTTATAATAAGCCTCCAAGGCTGTGCCCTCAGTAAAGACTTTCCGGTGACTAGATCTATCCAAACATAAGATGGGTTGAGAGGAAAGATTCTCATGTCTGAGCAAAGCTGGCCAACTATTAGAGATGTTTTAAAGACAGTTCTTATATTATTCCTTCTGATTTTGATTCTGTGTGTTCTAGTTCTGAGGTTTGATATTTTGGAACAGGGGTTTACAAATTACAACTGGCAGGCAAATTTCAACCGAATGCCTGTTTTTGTAAATAAAGTTTTATTGGAACACAGCCACACCCATTTGTTTACATATTGTGTATGGTTGTTTTCATGCTACAATGACAGTTGAGTAATTGCAAAACCTAAAATATTTACTACTGGGTCCTTTTTTTAAAAAAGTTCTGGAAGATTTGGGTTTGACATCTGATTCTCCCCTAGAGCAAATCACCCAGTTTCTCTGATTTGGCAGTACACTCTAGTTTCAGAATTCAGTTCAGTGCCTAGAACACAGCTGGTGCTCAATACATACTTGAATGACTGAGCCAGAAGGTGAATGAATGACTGGCAAGATAGCATCTTATAGCAAGGACTTTGAAAAAGTCTGTAGACTCCACGAGAGCAGGGACCTTCTCTGTGATCTTCTCATTGTATTCTCAGAGGTCTGATGTGCTACCCACCACACAGCAAACGCTCACAGGTATTTGTTGGATTGAGTTGAACTGGCATGCATTAATGGCATTTTACTTGTTAAACATTGGCCACTATTCCCTCGGGCTGCCTCTTGCCAACAGACCAGCAGCCTGGTCAGCTTTAAGAAGCTTGAGAGAAGAGCCGTTTTCTCTCTTTCCTTCAGACAGATATCCTTGTAGTTTGTACATCTTCAACTGACCTAGCTCAGGAACAGTAATACCGTGGACTAACTATTCCACTGGCTGAGCCTTCATCTCTTTGTCAGAAGTTGGCCATGCTGAGTGCGGTTTGCCATGTTATCCCATTGGCACACACTGCTCTTGGTTTGACAAACCCACGATACTCAAGTCCCAACTAATGCCACCCAAGATTACAAATTGCTTGAATTAGTTTCAAACGCATGGAGGTCTAAATCCAAGTTTCCTCTAGGACTGGGTTTGAGGGGTTTACTCTGTAGGAATCAGGATTCTTTTCTGTTCCTATGCCTCCTTCTGTCTCCTCATCCTCCAAGAAACATGTCCAGTGTCACCTCCTCCAGAAAGCCTCCCTTGAACTCATTTGTGAAACTACCACCCTCCCAAATGCATTATGAGGCTGCAGAGGACTTCTGAATAACAGCCATAAAATCCGGAGCCCTCTTCCAAGCCTAAAGACAATCTAATACTAAATCAGATGGAAAGTTAGGATGGGGAGCAAGGATTCTGGAAGATGAAAAATCTAATCTCAGCTCCCCTTCTTATTGTTTTTACTAGCTTAACACTCAAGGTCTTTATCTGAGAAGGAGAAGAGTTTCTGCTTCACCTCAAGAGGTAGGTAATTCAGAATTTCTCACCCCAAACAGCTTCTGCAAAACTCCCTGGGCTCTATCTTCTCATAATCTCATTTCCCTCATGTTAATGTCCCAGCCCATCAAGCAGCAGAAGCACACACTCCCTAGTGATGGCTCACTCACAGTTTCTTACATTTTGAATTTTTTTCCCCTGGAAAACATTTAAACTTCCTGAGGGCAAAGATAGAATCTTCTACTTCTCTTAAATAATAATGACACAAATGAGTCTTCTGGTGAGCTGGAAATATTCTATACCTTGATCAAGATAGTGGCCACATAGGTGTATTCCTGTGTAAACATTCACCGAGCTCTCTATGTAAGGTCTGTGTACTTTACTATATTACGTTATACCGCCTTAAAAACTAAAGACAACGAGAAAGATATGAGGGTTTGTTAAACACTTCTAGACATTAAGTTGGGGGCTTTATATAAGTACATCATTTTTATCCTCATCACAACGTGTGCCTACTGAACAGATGAGAAAACTGAGCCTCAAAGAAATGAAGAAGTCTGCTGGTTAGTTCTGGACTCACGGGCCAAACTCTGGCAGATTCAACTGTGAGTCTTGTGTTCTTCTCAACTGAGCTCACTAGGGCCTCAGGGAGGAAAACGCACATATACAATGCACACACATATGTGCACAAGTACACACACATGCATGCAAATGCACACACACATCACATACACATGTGCACAAACACACACATTTATCACGATGAGTTTTAAACTAAAATTCCAAAGCTCATCTCATAGGAGATGATCACCAGATTCATCTCTGCCACAGATCCATCTGGGCATCTTGTTAAAATGCAGATTCTGACTCAGGCCAGCTGGGGTGGGCCCTGGGGTTCCGAATTTCTCCCATACGCCAGGTGACGCCAATGCTGCTGGCCTGGGATGCCCGCTGCCTAGTCAAACCACAGAGCAGGTTGCAACAAGCATGTCATTGATCAAGTCATTAGTAAAACACAATTGCTTAGAAAATAGCAATAGTTTCAACAAATGTGAAATATTGACACTGTCTCCATTTAGGTTAAAAAATTTAATTTTCATCCATTTGAAACCCATTTCTGAGAGGCCACCCTGAGGCTGGCAGGTCCCAGAGCCCGCCTTGTTGCCAAGTGTCAGACTCTGCGTGGCCCAGTCCACGAGGCCCTCAGAGACACTGGAAGGTGCTACCAACGATATCTTTCTTCTAAAGGGAGACTGAGCTCTGTGTTTGCAGTGCTCTCTGATGGTTTTTACACTTGCAGCTCCAGGTGTGACACTGCAGTTATCTCTAAACCCAGTAAGTCTGCATTTGAAGAGGAACAGGTGTCACAATCCCTTGTTTTTGCTCTTTTTCTCTTGCCCTCCCTGCCCCCTCCAATTTTGACCCAAAGCAATCTATGTGTTGGCAGCATGCCAGCAAAGGTATGCAAGCTGTCAATTTGCAAAGTCCCAGTCCTAAATGCAGGCAGAAGGTGGGGTTCAACTCCAGGTCTACCTGCAGCGGCTGTCTTTGGTACCGAGAGATCAAAATAGCTGTAGGTAGGGAAACATCTAACTTAGCTTGGCATGCCATGAAGGCTGTAAAAAGGCAGCTTCCCACCCACCCGGCTCTCCACCCCTGCCACCAGCCAGCTCCCCCAAAATCACAGTGGCTCAACAAAAAGGGATGTGTGTGCGTGTGTGTGTCAGTAAAGATGTTTAGGTTCTTGGTACTAATGTTGTGCTACCGAGAAATCTGAAGCATGGCCCCGAGACCTCATCAAGAAGGTTGTTTCTTTATCTTTGCTGCAATTTGGTGCCATCTACATAGAGACAGAGCTTTTGTCATGTGTTTCTTTCGGTGTGTGCATTTCTTAATGTCCCAGGCCAGCCATGAGAGAATGACAGTCCTGAGATGGAGTGCATAGAAGGAACGTAGCAGAAATTTGGGGTGCGGTGCCTCTGTTCAGAAACGCAGCGGCAGCAATCAGCTGCAAGTTTGATTTGGAGCTGCCAAGAATCGTTCCCCCTGATAGCTGTCTCTTTTGTGAGATGCTGATATACGGAATCTGTTCAGCGTTGCCAGAGGCTTTGTGCACAACCCTGTTATAAGCCCTCCACAAAGATCCAGTTATTTGGCTGTTGTTATGGGAACGGGACAATTATGGCCAAATTGAAGTGGTGATGGGGGACACAAAAGGAAAGGGGTTGGGGGTGGGAAAAATTGCTATTTTCATCCCAACGTATTTGGGCGGATCACCAGGACAAACAGGTAGCAGAAACCCTGCTTGGCTCCGGGGATTACAGACCCGAGTTTATGTTGGAGGAAAAAAAATTGCCCTTAAGAGAAAAAATATCCCATCCTCCTATTTTCTTTGTGATTTTACAAAAATACTATAATTCTGCATCAGAGCAGGACGGTCAATGATGTTAAAAGATTCCATGTTGCCTCTTTACTTTTGTTGTCCAAGTTAATACATGCCTGAAATATGTAATTTTGCAATTTAAGGTTTTTGATTGAAAAATCTAAAGTCTCCCTAAATAGTCTTCCAAAAGGATTGCTATCATTATCCAGACTTAATACAGTTATCAAGCAAATGCCTAACTACAAGCTAATTATGATAGCCACAAAATGCCAAGGCCATCCATGCTCCCTGAAACTGAACTTGTGTTTCAAAGGCATAGGCGGAAAGAGAAGATGAGTTCCCATAAAAATGCATCATGAGTTCACACGATTCTTTCCTCCCTCCACCTCCAAAATTATAGACCTAGTGAATAAAGTCTAAAAACATATTTTAGCACTTACCTGTTGGAAAACATATAGATTCTTTGGGAGTTAAAACCTATCAGGTAGGGACGACTGAATTGTCTCCACACATCCCAGGATGGAGACAAGTCTGGGGAGGACTTTTCCACTAATGAATAGGGAGCAAAATGTTGCAACAGTGGCCCAGGGCAATTGCCTGAGGTTGCAGGAATGAATAGAGGTGAGCTGGTGCCAAATCACACCCTGTCACTGTCCTTGAGGAACAAAAACCCTGAGTCACCAATGTAAGACCTCTACTCAGACTATATAGAGACAACTGCAAACCTGCTGGTCAGAGTGGTGATCCCAGGAAGGGGATGGACACACACACATACACACTTCTACTCAAGATGAGCTCTCAAACTAAAAACCCAAAGCACGTCTTATAGAAGATGATCAACACATTCATTACTACCAAGAAAATGTAAATATTAGAGCAATCTGAAAAGGGCTTTAAATAAATATAATTACAACTCTCAGAGACAAAGGAGGGGGTAATACTCATGGAATAAGATCAAGATACTGAAGGAAAATGAGGCAAATAAGAGTGAATTAAAAAGAAAAAATTTTTTAAATGTAAAATCCTGGAAATAGAAACTTCCACTTGTGGAAGGATGAGAAATATTCCCTAAAAACCCTGGACATTATATATAAAACACACAGAAAGACATTGAGAGGTGCAGAGAAGAAAGCAGACCTTCCAGGGACCTCAGAACCAAGAAAGGAAAAGAAGTAAATCCTTTGCACTTTCCTTTTACCTCACATATCCCAGGTTGGGTCTTAGAAAGCCTGGCAACCTTGAAGCGCCAACAAACACAGATAAAAGTGAAAAAAAGTTCCTAGGAAGATCTGATTTTTCTGGCAAGCGAATCAAGAAAGTAACAGCATAGCAAGACAGAAAACTTTTAGACTGTAACTACGCTACATCGGGGAAACACTACAGAAAAAATCGTGGCCCCACTCACACGCCCATCAGCAAAAGCGAGTGGGAAGCCAGAACTTTCACCCCTTCCGAGTGGTAATAAGGTCCAATCCAACATATCAGTGGAGACCATGTGGGGAGCCTGGATCTCCACCCATGCCTGGTAGGATGATGCCCCTGACACCTGCCTGCTGGGGTGGTAGCAGAAGAGCTGAGTGGAAAATCAGAATATTCACCACCATCCAGCACATCAAGGCTACCCATGCCATTAAAGTGGACACCACATGGAAAGGAGTAAGGCAGTACCCATACACTTACCAGCCAGAGTACTGTCCACAGAGGCCTGGTAGTAAACCTGAAGCCACACCTCCATCCAGTAGCAATGAGGAGTACCTGTTTCTCTGGTGTCATCAGAGGCCACATGGTGAGCCCGCATTTCCAACCGCCACCTGGAAGTAACACGGAAACATTCGCTTTGTTAGTTGAAGAAGCATCAGATAAGGTCTACTAAAACAAGAATTAAATAAAGTCAAGAGCCTTCTAATCTAATACCCCAGATGTCCAGTTTCAATCAAACATTATATCAAGAACCAGAAAAATATGATCTCAACTTGAATGAAAAAGGAGCATCCACAGATGCTGGAGTAGGTTAAATAGCATCCTTCCAAAATTCATGTTCACCTGGAACCTCGGAATACTACTTTATTTGGAAATGAGGTTTTTGCAGCTGCAATTAGTTGAGGATCTCAGGAAGAAATCATCCTGAATTTAGGGTGGGTCCCAAATTCAATGAATGGCGTCTTTATAAGAAGAAGAAGAGACAGAGAAGGCCATGTGAAGGTGGAGGTAGAGATTGGAGTGATACATCTACAAGCCAAGGAATGCTAAAGATGGTCAGTAGCTTCCAGAAGCTAGGAGAGAAGGAGGGGACAATTTCTCCCTCAGAGCTTCCAAAAGGAACCAACTCTACTGACAGCTTGATCTCAGGTCTGGCCTCCAGAACTGTGAGAGAATACATTTCTGTTGTCTTAAGGCACCCAGTTTATGGTAATTTGCTATGGTAGTCCTAGGAAACTAAGACAGATGCCAAGACAGAGATGACAGATGTTAGAATTATCTGACAAAGATTTTAACGCATAAGTTATAAAATGCTTCAACAAGCAATGATGAACACACTTGAAATGAATGAAAATATAGAAAATGAAAGTCTCAGCAGGAAAACAGAATACATAAGCAAAAAATCAAATGAAAATTTTAAAATTAAAAAGTACGGCAACCAAAATAAAACTTAAATGAATGGGCTTAACAGAGGAAAATGGAGAAGACAGAGGAAAGAATTAGTGAACTTGAAGATAGAACAATATAAATTACCCAATCTGAACAACAGGGAAAACACACTGTAAACAAAATGAAAAAAAGAACGGAGCTTTACTTCTCTGTGGGACTATAACAAAACATCTGACATTTATATCATCTGAGTCCAAGAAGGAGAGGAGAAAATGGGTGAGACTGAAAAATATTCATAATGGCTGAAATTTCCCCAAATTTGGCAAAAGATATGAATTTGGAACTGAGTAAACTCTAAACAGGATACACTGAAACGAAATCCATCATCAATTTTATTAAAACTCATTGTTTTAAAAAGAAAATAGACAAAGAAAAACATCTTGAAAGCAGTAAGAGAGAAATTAGACTTTACCTATAGTGGAGTAGCAATTCCTATGACAGTGGATTTCTCATCCGAAATCACAGAGGCCAGAGGGAAGTGGCACATTTTTCAAGCACTGAAATTTTGTTTTAAATGTCAATCTACAGTTCTGTATCCAGTGAAAATATTTTTCAAGAATGAAGAGGAAATCAAGATATTTTTGAATGAAGAGAGGCTAGAATAATTTGTCACCATCAGACTATGTTGAAAGAATGGCCAAAGAAAATTCTCTCAACAGAAAGAAAATGATAAAAGAAGTCTTGAGCCGGGCTTGGTGGCTCAGCCTGTAATCCCACGCCTTTGGGAGGCTGAGGTGAGTGGATTGCCTGAGCCCGCGGGTTCGAGATGCGCCTGGGCAACTTGGCGAGACGTCGTCTCTACAATAAATAAAAAAAAATCAACCAGACGTGGGAGCACATGCCTGTAATTCCGGTTACTTGGAAGGCTGAGGCGGAAGGATCGCCGGAGCCCAGCAGGTCAAGGCTGCGGTGGCTGGGAGCAGCCACTGCACTCCAGTCTGGGTGACAGAGTGAGACTCCAACTCAAAAAAAAAAAAAAAGAAAGAAAGAAGAAATCTTGGAATGCAAGGAAAAAAGAAAGAACACAATAGACTTTTCTTATCCTCTTATATTTTCTAAACTATGTTTGTTGGTCGAAACATTTGTCTGATGTGATTCTCAATGTGTGAAGAAACAATCATATCACAAATGGGGAAGGATACAGGGACAAAAAGAGAGATAGGTTTTTTACATTTCATTTGGTCTGCTAAAATATTGACACTAGTAGACCATGAAATGTTATGTATACATATAATATCTAGAGCAACAGCTAACAATCTGTAAACATACATTCAAAAGCACTATAAATAAATAAAAATGAAATTAGAAAAAAAGGTCAAGTAACCACAAGAAAGCAGGAATAAGAAAACAGAATTAAAAACAGAAAACAGATTTTCAGTTCCACTGAAGTTTTCACTCCTATCCTCAGAACGAGAAAAAAGCTAAGCAAACTGAAAATCAACATCTCTTCTTAGCTTGATCGCAGAATTGAGGTCACAGGTCAAAAGCCTGCTTGAAATTTGGAGACATGAGTGAATGTAAAGAATCACAACTGATGGGAAGCAGAAGCCACTGGTGTCAGTAACTGGGAGGAACACTTACGATGTATTTGACCAACTGTTGGAGGCTGAACATGGACTAGATGGAGAGTTAAAAACTCCTGCAGACCCAGTCTTAGGAGCACCCCACATTCATGAGTTTTATATCCAGGAAACTCACCAAGTTCTCACAATTTTACATGCTTCAAGCAGAAGGAAGTAAAAAATAATCATTTTGAAATATACCCAGATGGATTTAGAGTCAATCATACTCAGTGATCTATCACAGAAACAAAGAACAGAGTACCATATGTTCTCACTCATAAGCGGACCTTGAACAATTATAATACTCTAAGAAAGCAATTGACAGTAGTGGGAAACTGTCAGGGGAGGAGGAGTGGGATTGGCAGTTGAGGGAAACTGCTAGGGGAGGGAGGAGCATACCTCAACAACAAGGGTAACTGCATAATAAACGTTTGCATACCTAACCCTGAATTGTACCCCACATCTTTATAATTAAAAAAAAAAGAAAGAAATATACCCAGAGCATTCTGTTCTCAGCAACAAAGTCCTGCTCTCAAGGGAAACTTCTAGAACCTGCTCTGGAATCTAAGGTAAGGGCAATTAGATAACTAGAGCCCACTCCAGCTTCTCTGTCTCACATAAGGGGAAAAAAAAAAAGGCCTGAGAAACTCTTCTAAAGGTCACAGCACAGGGCCTCATGCACACACACACACACACACACACACACACACACACACACACACACCTTAAGATTTAATAATAAGATAAAGACTGTCTTCCCTCCTAGATATCTTACCATCATAACAGCAGGACTCCACAATAATAATAATGAATTACAACTGAGGGAGCTGCAAGACACAGAGTCTACTTACAAAGAATTTTCTAGGGAAACCCAAAGACAAAAGGGGATTAAAAAAAACCAACCAAACAAGGAATTTCTGTCACCTACAGCAATGGCAAACATTAAACACAGCCTAGTTCCCAGATAGAAAAGCATAAAACCTCACATAAAACCCATTTTATGTCCATAAATACATCATGTTCCTTTTAACAAAAAAAAAATTGCAGGCACGCTAAATGGCAAGAAAAAACACGATATGAAGAGACAAAGCAAGCACCAGAACTGGACTCAGATATGACAGAGATGTTGAAATCACCAGGTTGAGCATTAAAGATAACTACAATTAAAATGCTAGGGTTTCTCATGGAAAAAGTGGACAATAGGCAAGAACAGACAGGTCATGTAAGCAAGAAGATGGATATGCTAATAAAGAATTAAAAGGAAATGCTAAAAAAAAAAGAACAAAAATGAAGAATGCTTGTGATGGGTTCATCAGTAGATTGGGCATGGCTGTGGCAATAATTAATGACCTTGAAAAATGTCCAAAGAAATTTCCCAAATTAAAATGAAGAGAAAAAATGGGGGTAAAAAAAGGGAACATAATGTCCAAAAAAGGTAGGATAATTACAAAAACTGTAAATATGTGTAATAGAAATACCAGAAGAAGAAGAAAGACAGAAACGAAAAGAGGAAATACCTAATGCTTAAGAATTGTCCAAAAATATAATGACAAACACCAAACCACAGTTCCAGTAACCTCAGAGAGCATCAGGGAGGAGAAGTAACAAAAGTATCAACATTTAGATGTAGCATATTCAAACTATAGAAAACAAAGACAAATAGAAAATCATACAAGAAACCAGAAGACAACACTTTACCTACAGAGAAGCAAGGATTCAAACTATATCTCCTCAGAAACTATACAAATAGATAACCAACCTATAATTTCCTATTCAGCAAAATTATCCTTTAAAAGAGAAGAAGAAATTCTTCCTCAGATAAACAAACACAAAAATTAATGGAATTTGTTACCAGTAGGCCTGCCTTGTAAGAAACGCTAGGAGAAATTTTCAGGGAGAAGAAAAATAATAGAGGTCAGAAACTCCGGTCTACATAAAAAAAAAAAAGAAAAGAAAAGAAAAAAGAGCATTGGAGAAGAAATAAATGAAGATAAAATACCAAAAAAGTTTATTTTTCATTCTTAATAGACCTAATACATAACTTTGTTAAAAAAAAAATACCAGCCAGCAATGCATTTGGTGATTATAACTTATAGATAAGTGAAGCACATGACAACAATGTTATAAAGAATGTGAAGGAGAAATTGAGAGTACTCTATTTTACCTATGAAGCAGTACTACCTATGAAGCAGTACAATGTTATTTGAAAGAGGACCTGGGTTAGTTGTAAATGTATACTGCAAACATTCTAATATTTATTTTAAAATATAGTTGACATGCTAACAGAGGAGAGAAAATAAAATCATATAAGATGCTCTCTTAAAACCAGAAAAGGCAGAAAAAGAGGGAAAGACCAAAAAAAAAAAAAGAAAGAAAAAATGAAAACAAAAGAAACAGAGAACAAGGGTTATTAATACAAAATAGTTATAAATATGGTAGCTATTAACTCAACTATAAAAACTTGTACTCAGAACTAAGTCTCATTTCTATTCCTATCACTTCCACCCCAGTACCTTACACTTCATAGATAATTGCTTTTTAAAAATTTCTATTTTCCATTTCCTGTGTTTCTTTACAGAAAAAATATCAAATATACACACATACATACACATAAAACTCAGCATATTATAATACTGTTTTGCACTTTGCTTTTTTTAGTTGACAGTATATCCTGGAAATCATTCCAGTAGAGTTCTTGGAGATCTTCCTCATTGTTTTTACAGCTGCATAGATATCTATTGTGTGGATATATCATAATATATTCTATCAGTCTGCAATGAATGGAAATTTAGGTTATTTCCAGTATTTTTCAATTAGAAACTAGGGTTATTCATATGCTGTTTCATATTTGTAGAGGTATGTCTTTAGGATAAATTCCTAGAAGTGGGATTGGTGGGTCGAAGAGTCAAGTTCTGTAGTTTGTTGGCTATTGCCAGATTCTTAACTGTAGGATTGGGCCATTTTGCACCCCCACCAGCAACTTACATGAAGACTTAAATACATCCTCTCCTACAAAGGGTCAAGATCTTGAATTTTTGCTAAGATGCAGGTAAGAAATGATACCTCAGTGTGGTTTAATTTCCATTTATTAAGTGTAAGCCTGCACATCTTTTCACATATCTGAAAGGGCTATTACATATTGATTTTTATAACCTGTATGTTTATGGCTTTTTGCTCATTTTTCAGTCAATGTTATGGTCTCTTAGCCCTCCATTTTAGAATGCTTTTTACATATCAGGGATATTATCTCTTTATCTGTAATATAGGTTATAATTATATTTCCTGGTTTCTCATTTGTTGTTTGTTACTTTGCTGCTTACATTTTTTTCCAGTCATTAAAATATGTTTTTATGCAATCAAATTTATCAATTTTTAAAATTGTTTCACATGGATTTTTCATCATAGTTAAAAAAGATTTTTCCATATTGGATTGTAAATGAATTCATCCATAATTTTCGAAACACATGTGTAGCTACATTATTTACATTTCTAACTCATTTTAAATTTCTTCTAATTTGTTGTGAGGAATGGGTCCACTTTTATCTTTTTCCAAATACCTATTACAAAACTATTTATTAAAAAGTCTATCTTAGCCGGGCTCGGTGGCTCAGCCTGTAATCCCGCGCCTTTGGGAGGCTGAGGTGAGTGGATTGCCTGAGCCCGTGGGTTCGAGACCCGCCTGGGCAGCGAGACCTCATCTCTACAATAAATCAAAAAATCAGCCGGGCGTGGTTGCACATGCCTATAATTCCGGCTACTCGGAAGGCTGAGGCGGAAGGATCACTGAAGCCCAGCAGGCGAGGCTGCGGTGGCCGGGAGCGGCCACTGCACTCCAGTCTGGGCGACAGAGTGAGACTCCAACTCAAAAAAAAAAAAAAAAAAGTCTATCTTTTGCCCAGTGAGTTGAGATGTCACATTTATCACATACTAGATTGTCATATGTTCTTGTGTCTATTTCTGGATTTTCTATTTTGTTCCATTGGTCCCTCTATTTGTGTACTAGTACTACACTCCTATTATAGAGGCTGTGTACTATGTTTTACTATCTGGAAGGTTAGTCAGACTTTATTGCCCTTTTTAGTGGTCATCTTTTTTGCATTTCTATCTTTCCATTTGAACATTCAAGTCAAATTAGTATTTTATGGATCATATTTAATGTACATATTAATCTGAAAAGAATTTACATCTAAGTGATGTTGAGTCATCTTGACTAAGAACAAGGGATGTCTTTCTATCTACTCAAGTTTATTTTAAATCCTTAGTTAGAAATTTCAAATCTTGTGCTAAGCAAGAATAAATACAAGTAAACTCACATATAGACAATGTTAGTGAAACTGCAGAATATTAAAGATAGACATGAAAAAGTTTCATAATTTCCAGGAAAAAAGACATTGGTTACTTAAAAACAAAGCTGATTAGTCAAACATATCATCAGCAACATTAGATGCCAGGAAACAAAACTGCTGAGAAAAAGCAATTTGTCAATCAAGAATTCTATACCCAGACAAGCTATCACTCAAGTGTGAGAAGAAAATTGAAATATGAAGAAACTCCAAAAAGTTCATGGAAAAATGGAGTTAAAAGACAGAAATAATAAATATAAATTTTATTTCTCAACATAAGCTCCATCAAGACACTTTCATAAGCAATGATACCAGTCATTTAGTTCATCCCTAAAACACTGAGAATCCTAGGAATTTAAGCATGTCAATGCAGTCTTTTATACATTATTAACTAAAAAAAACTTAATGTCTTTTACAGATTTTTCTATGATTAGGAAACAAAAAAGAAGACTGAAAGAGTCAAATCAGTACTGTTGGATGTATACCTAATGATTTACCATGGAAACTTTCAAAAAAAATGCCCTCATTTGATGAGATGAATGAACCTTAGTGTGGTGGAAAAGGACTCTCTGGTGAAGCTTTCCTGGGTGTTTTTCTGCTAAAGCTTTGACTAACTTTCTCAAAACACTCTCACAATAAGCAGATGCTACTGTTCTCTGGCCTTTCAGAAAGTCATCAAGCAAAATGCCTTGAGCATCCCCAAAACCGGATACTATGACTTTTGCTCTTGACTGGCCCACTTTTGCTTTGATTGAATCAGTTCTCCTCTTGGTAGCCATTGCTTTGATTGTGCTTTGTCATCACGATCATACGTTAAGCCATGTTTCATCTTCTGTTACAATTCTTCAAAGACAAATGCTTCAGTCTTGATCCCATTTGCTTAAACTTTCCATTGAAAACTCTGCTTTTGTCTGCAGCTGATTTAAGTGCAAGAATTTTGGCGCTATTGAGTGGAAAGTTTACTCAACCTTAATTTTTCCTTTAGAATTGTGTATCCTGAACCAATTGAAATATCTGTGGTGTGGGCTCTTGCTCGTATTGTTAATCGTTAGTCCTCTTCAACTAGGACATCAACATGATTAATTTATTCCTCATTTTGCTGGTGTGGGACCTATCTTCAACATTGTCTTGTCCCTTCTTAAAACCCTTATAAACTGCTGATTTCTTTGAGGCATTGTCCCATAAACTTTTTGTAAAGCATCAAGGAGTTCATCATTCTTCTACCCATGTTTTAACATAAATTTGATGTTTGTTCTTGCTTT
This sequence comes from Carlito syrichta, assembly GCF_000164805.1. NCBI lineage: Eukaryota > Metazoa > Chordata > Mammalia > Primates > Tarsiidae > Carlito > Carlito syrichta. The sequence continues at coordinate 316,956 of NW_007252726.1, forward strand.
AATTTTAGTAGAATTCATGTTGTTCTAATAGGGATTCTTTTCAAACTGATGTCTTATCCTTCTTACAGCCAAAAACTGTCTATTAAAAAATTACGGGTAACAATGAAAGAACAAAAATATAAACTATCATTTCCAAAACAGTAGAAGAAAAAAAGAGAATAAAGAAAACTTTAACAATCCATAGAATTAAAGAAATAAAGGAGTAAAGCATGGCAAATAGAAAAATAAAAAAAATAAGATGATAGAATTAAATTCCAATATATCAATAATTATAATACATGTGATTGGATTCAACTCACCTATTAAATATCAAATTGGAATTAAAATGCAGTTATATGTTGCCTATAAGAGCACACCTAAAACAAAATGACTTTGGTTAAGATTTTAATGTTGCTTTTTGTATGCTGTAGAGTTTTTTTATTTTTTTAATTTTTTTGCAACAATTTCCTTTTATTTTAGAAAACAGCCTGTTCAATAAGCCCGTGATAATAGTCCTTGGGGTTGGTTGATCTAATACTGTCACCTGGTATAGTGACTGCTCCTCCAGCTTCAGGGCATTTCCCTCTTTGATCAGTCTCAAATGTTTCAGAAGGCTAAGGAGAGAGCACCAAGACACTCCACTGGGCACCCCTAGCCCCCTGATAATTTGAACCATTTTATTCAACAAGTTGCAAATTCGCCTGACTATTCTCTCCTTCATTCTGCTATTTTTCTCTTCTTATCCAGAAATTTTAACATGCCAGAGATTTGACCTTTAAGATACAAAGAGAACTCTTGCTAATAACACTCTTCCCATATCAAAGTCGTTTTTCTAAAACTACCAAACAACCTAAACCCCATTCCCAAGGTGGAGAATGAAAACATCAGCGGCCACAGGAGAGAGACTGCATTCCTGTCGCTTAATTAGCACATCATGTACCTCCTGTACTTCAAAACGCCTTTGATATCGGTTCTTTTGTTTTCATTTTTTCAGTTTGCAGTAATTGAGAAATAAAGGTTCCAAGTCAAGAAACAATATCAGAACAAAAGCCATAGCTGCGCTCCCGTCGTTTGGTGTGTTTTAAGTGTAGCCTTCTTCAGTTCAGCGGGAAGTGCTGCCAAAGCGCACCAATAACGCACCTGTCTCTTTCAGCTGAGACAAGAATAATTAATTACATGAAAATGACTTCCATTGGAGGTTAACTTATTTTGGCTGACAGTCACATACATACACAGATATGTCTTATACTGCAGTCGAGCAGAGCTTTATTTAGAACATTTTATTTATATCTCGGGTGATTTTGCTCCTAAGAAATTGAGGAAGAGAAAGAGGAGATGGTGTAGAAATGCAAGAAATGAACATTTCTCATCTTATTCTTATTTAACAGAAAAGAAAAAGGGCAATGCCATGGCTAAGAACTTGGTTTTCATATCATACGTCTCAGATACTGAAAAGGAGGAACAAGTGCGTGTTGAGGGAGTGGTAAAGTGTGCAGGGCAAGGGCAGGGTTGAGGGCATTGGCTGGTTTTTTGTGGCGCCTGTTGGGTCTTCATTTACTCCCTTCTGAGATGCTGGGAGTAGGGCATGAGGCTTCTACCACACGGACAAGACATGAATAAAGGTCCCCCAGAATCAGCCCACCAACCCCAACAAATGTGACCCCAGCCTCCCTGGGAGCCCAGGACCCTTGCCTTTGCAAATAATGGCTAAACTTTTGTTGTGGGTTTTGTTAAAGGCCAGGCACTTAACAATCATGATCTCATTTCATCCTCATCCCAGTTCAGTGAAGCAGGCACTGTTGTCCCCATTTTCCGGATGGGGAACTGAAGCTCAGAATGGTTAAGAAACTTGCTCAAAGTTGTGCAGCTAGTCAACGACAGAGCTAGGTTTCCAGCCTAGGACTGGGGCCGGCTCTCCAAGTCAACACTCCTAACCACACCCGCACACTGTCTCTCTGTAACTGTTATTCTTTTTACGGAGACAAGGGGTACCACAGCATCCCTGGACGATCATTTAAATCCCTGACATGCCTCCCTGAGTATGTGTGCCAGTTTTGTTTATTTGTTTGTTAGTTTTAATTTCAGGCTGGGGTGCCAGTGTTGCCTCTACACTGAGAGGAATTCTGAGGGCTTGGTGAGTTTTATCCCACCCGTGCGTCCCAGCATGTAGAAAGGACAGAGCCAAGGTGCCAGAGGACATTGCTTCTGTAATCACCTTACAAGCCCATCCTCATCCACAGATGATGTCATAGTCAGCAGAAAGCCTTTGGTCTGGATGGGGGTCAGCTCAGGTTCTCAGACCTACAGTCACCTCTCTATGATAATAATACTCTTCATGACTATGAATATTATCTCCCGCTTATTAATGGCTTACTCTCTGCCAGAATTTGGATCCAGATCTGCCAATTCCATGCCCATCAGCTACCAGCCTCACCATTTGGGGGCAGGTTATTTCGCCTCTCTGAACCCCAGTTTCCTCTTGTGTACAATGAGGATAATTATGACTATTTAAAAAATAACATTTATTTAGTCATTACTTTATGTGCGTGCTTTACTGACATGCACGGTTTCATCCATTCTCACAAGAGCCCTGTTAGGCAGAGGCTGTTAAGATGCCTACTTTTAGACGAGGAGCCTGAAACCTACAGAGGGGATTGTGACCTACGAAAGGGCACACAGCTGTTAGTGTAGAGTGGGGGTTTAGCCCAATTTGGGGCCATGCCGACACCCACATTTTTAATCATAGTATGCCTCCAGAGTCATTGTAAGAATAGGAAATGACATATATTAAGGGCTTACCCCAGTGCCCAGCACATAGTAGGGCTCATTTACCAGTAGGTGGACATTGCTGTTGTGATTACTGTCCTCACACTGACCCTGTTTCTTCTCCAGGGTGAACCCCCAAGCCATGGCCACCGCAGGCCTCCTCCTACCTGGGTTTAGGACACTCCGGAGAGGTGACTTGCTGGCAGAGAGAGGGTATCCAGATTGATACTAATCTCATTTTAAAACAAGTACTTCTTTAAAAACCCAAAAACACAAAACCTGTTCAGCCAGACAGCCTAGTTTTCTTTTACACAATAGCTATCTTAATGAAATCTCAAGTTCATTTACTTTGCGAACCTCTTACAAGGAAAAGCACCTATGTTTCCAATACTGGTCTAGAAACAGTGTGTTGGGGGTAATGGAACATTTCTTTTAGCAGTGTTTTAGGGGGCAGATATAGCCACTTGCCACTGCAGCAGAAACCATCACTAATTTCACAAGGATCCTAATTCCACTCTACCTCCAAGAAGTAGGAAAGAATCATTTACAGCTCTGAGAGGGGGCAGTGTACAGTGAAGAGCCCAGCAGCGGGGCAGAGTGCTGGGGTTGAAATCCCAGCTCTGTCACCTTGGGCCCATAACAACTTCTCTGCACCTCAGTTTCCTTCTGTAAAATGGGAATAAGCCTACTGATCTCCAAAGGCTGTTGTGTGGATCTGATAAATCCATTCATACGTATAATGTGCTTCAAGCAGTATCTGGCATATAGTCTTGTTTATGGAACTTACAGTCGTTACAATATGTAATGATAATCATTATATTATTATTATTATTATTATATTATTATTTTCTCCAGATGGGGTCTTGCTCTGTCATCCAGGCTGGAGTGCATTAGCATGAGCACAGCCTCAAACTCCTTGGCTCAAGCAATCCTGCCTCAGTCTTCAGAGTAGCTGGGACTACAAGTGCCACCATGTCTGGCAACAGTGTGAAGTTTAACCTGAACCCTGAGCCCCTGAGAAACGGCATGTTTAAGAAATCTTCCCAATCTTTTGTGTTCTAGGAAATGATTCACAGCAAGGAACCTCCTTTCCCACAGGACTTAAATGAGACTCACAGTCACTTTTCTGTTTACCTGCAATAAGGTCAGACCCCAAACCCTCCACATTTCCAATCTTTGCCTCTTAAATTATGATCTGAACTGCTTGTCCCCATTGACCAATGGGAGCAACCTGTGAACCAAATTTTAGTCAAGCTTCCTCCTTCTTCAGGTCCAGCCTTGGGGGAAGCTGGCATTCACCCCTTCCTTACAGCCCCTCTTGAGATTGGCTGTCTCCAAGATAAAATGTTGCCAACCTACCATCTGGACTCCAGATATGTTCATCCTATTTCCCCACATGCGCTCTTCCTAGCCTTGCTTATTCCTCCCCATAAAAGAAAAATCCTTTTTGCAGATTTTGTGGCCAGAGGCGTCTCTCTGTGGGAATAGTCGCCCCCCCTCCGCTGCAAAAGCCACCCCATCACCCCAGTGATAACCCTTCCACCTAAAGTCTCTCCTTATGAAATCCAAATTTGAGTTTTACTCAGTAGTGGGGGCTGGAGAAACTTGAGAAGGATCTCTCAAGAATTGTGGTTCTCTAGAAGGCTTCGGTTTTGCTCTGTTCCTGGGGGATTTCTCAATTCATAAGAAATAACCCTCCCACCAAATATGGTTCAAAAAAAGGGACTCTGTGAAGGAACATGTGAGAAATTGGCTTTCGGACTAAGTACAGTGACTCATGCCTATAATCCCAGCACTTTGGGAGGCTGAGGTAGGAGGATCACTTGAGGCGAGGAGTTCAAGACCAGCTGGCAACATAGTGAGAACTTCCATCTATTTTTAAAATAAAATAAAATAAGAAATTGGCCTTTGGAAGATGACCAGAGACTCCTTCCTTCTGTCCTTAGGCTTCACTTTTCCCACCTGGCTCGTCCATCCTCTTTCCTACCCTGACTCTGACTCCTCCTAGTTTTTGCTGCTTCATAACCTCAGCTTGAACATGGTCCCAGGTGGCCCGCACTCCATGGCCTTGAAGTCCCAGAGCCCATCACAGCCGACAATTTCCCTTGGTATTTCCTGTTAGCAGGATTCTGACTTGCCCTTGTCACCCATCGAGGCTGAGCTGTGGCTTGCTGGTCACTCTCTGGACAGGCTGCCCACGGTCAAGCCCTCAGCTGTGGCCAATCTGTTGGGCCAGGTGAGGCCACGTGATGAAAACACAGCTGCTTTGACAACAGAGCAGCGTGGGCAGTTTCTCTCCAAAGGGGAAAGAGCTGGGACAAGCAATGTCTATGTCCACTATAATCCTTTAAGTGGCATCAAGAAGGTGACAAGTCCATATCAAATAAACATGGACTTTTTGGAAGCAGGAGTGAACCCAACCCTAACTGCCTGTTTTGTTCATTTCCCCCTTTCCAAAGTATCATACGTCTCTGTGGGTACATGGCACACTGGGAATTACTCAAAGCATCTGTGCGACAGTCCCTACTACAGGGTTCTCAAGTTTCACCATGACCCCAAACAAGAGGAAATGCTCTGTCTCCTGCCTTGCTGAACCTGGCAGCATTATTTGTTCTGTGAACCAATTTTCTTTTCTGTATTTTTTTTTTAACTGGTGCTGCAGCAAACAGAACTCCTTTTTTTTCTTTTTTTAGTTTCAGTAACTCAGGATGCTACACTGTGAGAGCACATTTTGAGGTGCTGACTCTGATGGTGTTGGCTGTGTGCTGAATAATCTAAGGGTAGCTGCCACAGTAAAATAATAAGGATGAGCTCATGCGAATGAAGTGGCTCTGAAGGGATCAAATCAGGGATTCCCAATTAGGGGATCACAAACAATGCAAAACTGGCAGGTTCAGGATTGACGGCTGATAAGATTGTTCTGGCTAATTAAAATGTCAGGGTTTCCTGGTTCACCAAGATTTATAATCGGTCTGGGAGGTAACACTTGTCTGCTGATCGGTTCCTGCTGATAAGAAGTCCTACTTGACAGTTACTGAGGTCTTTGATAAATAAAATATGGGAAAAGGATGAATTATTACTTAATAAATGCAGTGCTGTTTGGGAGATTTCCAGAGTGCAGAGGTTGTAAACTGGTGGCCTGGGGGCCAGAGCTGATGCTTAGACGTCTTCTACTTGGTCTGCTCAGGACTGTTGGTTTTGTTTTATTGATTTGAGCCAACATAGAAAGAAAGGAAATATTTCTCACACACTCGCACACACACAGTCCTAATCCAGACTTGTGGCTTCTCTTAAAAACCCGTCACACCAGTCGCGTGTTTGGGGGCAGCAGGAGACCACCCCTCCCAACCTGCCAACATTCCAGCAGTCATGCATCATGCGTGGGCACCACATCCTCCTGTCTGTCAACACGGGAATACTCAGAAAGAAAAACCAGAAAAAAGGAGTATTCTTTGCTCCCGGCCTCTTTCACTCATTGAGTTTATCAGTAAAGTGAGTAGTCGGCAAACTATGGCCCATGGATCCAACGTGGCCCCACATTTGCTTTTGTAAATAAAGTTTTATTAGAACCTAGTTACACTCATTTGTTTGTAGATTTTCCATGGTTGCTATTGTGCTTTGCCGGCAGAGCTGAATACCTGCACAGTCATTATGTGGCCTGCAAAGCCTAAAATGTCTATGATGACGCCCTTTGCAGACAAATTCGCTAACCCCTGTGGTAGGCAGTTGTGCTTGTGATCTCTGGGGTAGTGACTAACCCCACCCTGCTGTTTATCCTTGAGCCAATGACCTCAACTTTCTGAACTTCAAGTGCCTCATCTCTAAAATGGATTACATGAGATTCTGTTCCATAGAATTTCTGAGAGAATTAAACAAAGTGAAACACGTGCCTGGCATGTAGCATACCATGTCTGCTGATATTAGTAAAAACATAGGTTCCATAAGGAGAAAGATAAAAGACACTTCCGGTGTGGGTTTGTTGTAAAGAGTAATCACACTGGACCTTTAGGACCCTCCAGAAATTTCTTTTTCCCCCAGAACAAAGGACTTGGGCATCTGGTGGTTGAGTCAGAGGTGGAGAGCAACACAATCTCAGCCCAACTTCATTCTGAAAGGAAAACACAATTGAGAGATGTGTCTTGAGCCTAAGATCTGATCAGAATGTACCTCTGGGTGCTTGCATGTCTGTGGCCTGGTTCCTGGTGTTTGTGCAAAACTCTAGAGAAACCCTGAAGAGAGCTGGAGTCCTGCAGCCCTTACTCAGCCTCCACTGGGAGCCCCTCACAGCCTCCTCCACACACACCCAGCTTCCTACCAGGGAGGAAACAAACTGGGGTGATGTTGAGGGGAACTTGCACGCTTGGTAGAAGGTTTTGACTGTGGAGGCAACAAAATGCTTGAAGAGAGGGTTCTGTTGTCTATTAGTTAAGAAAATGACTGATTTGCACACAGCTGCACTAGAACCACCCCCATTCCATCACCACCTCCATCTGCAGCATCACTCCAACTCTCTCCACTCTTAGCCTTATGCCATCACAACTATCAGTCAACAAGTCTCTGTTGAAAATCACCAGAGTGGACAGGAGAGCGTCATGGAGCTTATATTCCAAGAAAGAGAGCTGACAACAAACCAACTAGAAACTCTCAGCTGATGATATGCAGACAACAGAGATGGGGAGCCGTGTTCCAGTGAGCAGTCAGGAAAAGGCTTTCTTTACCAGGGATGACATCCGAGCAGAGACCTGAATGGTGTATGGAAGCAGACTGTAAGAAAACCAGGGAGATCAACACTCCAGGCAAAGGTCATGGCAAAGTCCAACGTGCTATGGAGCCCCTGACCACGGTGTGCGGGAAGGAGGTCAGTGAGGCTAGCACCTGGCTACTTAAGGTGTGCTCTATGACCAACATGAGCATCACCTGGGAGCTTGTTAGACATGCACAATCTTTGTCCTCACCATGGACATGTTGGGTCAGAACATGCATTTTCGCAAGCCCCCAGATGACTCATTTGCACAGCCCAGTTTAGAAGCCCTCGGTCACAGCACAAGTGAACAGAGGCAGAGGGGCACAGAGCAAGGATGGGGCGGGAGACAGCAGAGGGGCACAGAGCAAGGATGGGGCGGGCAGGGATAGTGCTGCCAAAGCAGAAGTGAGATGACCCCCCATGTCCTTTGTAGCTTGTTTTTACGGACTTGGGTCATTCAAAAAGTATTTATTGAGCACACCCTCTAAGTGAAGTATATTCGATTCATGGGTCAGTGGTGTGCTGGTAAATGTTTAACAACTCTCTCTAGGGGAGTAATACTATCATGAGTGGTGGTTAATATTTTCATTTATGTTAACAAGTAAGACAAAAGCAAGACAACAAAAGTGTATGCAAGAACCTCACCCCTCTGTCAATGACTTAAGTGACTTATTTGCTGAATTTATAATGGTTACCAAATACTGGAAGAACATTTTTAAATCGTTGTGCTATTTACAACTTAACAATGACGAGTGACATTCTAAATTTAATCTACATCGTTATCATTATTTGGATCGGTGTCTCACTCTGTTGCCCAGGCTGGAGCACAGTGGCACAAACATAGCTTACCACAGCCTCTACCTCCTGGGCTCAGGTGATCCTTCCACCTCAGCCCTCCCAAGTAGCTGGAACTACAGGTGCATGCTAAACCATGTCTGACTAACTTTTAAGTTTTTTTTTTTGTAGAGACGAGGTCTCGCTATGTTGCCTAGGTTGGTCTCAAACTCCTGGGCTCAAGAAAACCTCCTGCCTCAGTCTCCCAAAGTGCTGGGACTACAGGCATTAGCCACCATGCCCAACTTAATCTACATTATTAACATTTTTCTCTTTCACTTCCTTAAATCTAGACAACTAACCAAACAAGAAAGCAAGCTCTGTTTTGTGGTGTTAGTTAATTCCTGCGGTGTAAATACTCCCACCACGGCCAATCTCAAACTATCAACATAAGTCACTATATGCAGACTTGAGCAAAGATGCACAGTAGCTGTCACTATATGACATTTCTGCCCTACAAAAATAATAAGTGCAAATAACCTCAAGAGCATAGCAGAGATAATAGTAAAATAATTAGGGAGTGGTGTGCTTTGAGTTTTCCTTATCTTTGTTTTCAGTAACATTTATTTAATTGTATGCTTTTGTAATCTAATTTGAAATAATGGTTGTGCTTAACAACCAACTTGCAAAATTCCTGCAAATGTAATAGTTGACTCTCTTGATCTGGCAGGAGCTGGCTCCAGCCCTGCATCACGGTGGGAGCAGAGGGGGCTAGGTATGGCACACCCATGAACAGGACAGACAGCCTCTGTCTTCTGAGCTTGCAGTTTAGTGGGCCATGTTTCATTTAAAGCCAACGTTCCCTAGACAAAGAGCAGTGTGGTCGGAGATAAACATGCTCTTGTGGTTTGTCCCAGGACTCCACTCTGGTCTAGGAATGCCCCTTCCTCGGGGCTAGCCCCAAGGACCAGGTTTCCAGAGCCTCCCTACCCAACTCCCAGTGAGTCTGGGGGAGACCTACTGGAACTAAAAGGAGAAAAAGGAACCAGGAGCCTGGAATAGGGACTATTTAGGAGGGGAAATCAAGGCATGGTCACCTCGGCATGCCCTTCCCAACTATGGGCCACCAAATGGAGGAAATTATGGCAAAGCGTTTAAGCTCTTGAAGGGGGACCTCTGTAGCTAGAGCCCAGCCTAGACTGAGGTCAGAATTCCCAGGTCTGGAATCAGGAAGGGATATATATATATATATATATATATATATATATATATATGTATATATCTCCCAGCCTAACTATAGTTGGCATACACACATGCACGCATACAAACACACACACACACACACACACACACACACACACACACACATTATGGGCAGTTTGGACGATTTACCTCTGACCCTCAGACATCCATGTAAGGTTGCCACCTTTACTAGCTTCATCTTATAGTAGGAGAAAATGAGTTTCATAGGGGTTAAGGAGCTTACCCAAGTCCTATTACAGAGTACTTTGCCTTCCTGAAATGAGGGTCAAAACCACACCAGACTCATGTCACCCTGATTGGAGATATTGGGATCACTCCATTTGGTAGCCCTCTCCCATGAGCCCTAAGTAAGGCCGGGCCATTATTGACCACTCTGAGAAGCTGTCCCTGTCACCTCTTGGTTCCCTTTGCTGCTTGTTCCTTTCCTCCCAGGTTCAGTTATTTTTCTTTTCTGATTGTTTTTCTGGAAATGGTGCTATGGATACCCCCTTGTCCCAACCACAATCCTCACTACATTCAATTATCCTGGTTTATTAGGCTCTTTAAAGCTACTTTATTGCTCTCTCCTTGCTATGACCCTAATCTTCGTATTTCCTCTTTCTTTCTCCAGGGTTATTGCTCGTCAAGAGAAAGGTCGCCACAGACTTAAAAGAAAAAGGGAAATAAACTATAGGAGGCTGACTTCTGGCTGTCAACTCTGTTTCACCAACATTAAATTGATAGATGAATATGGAGGGGCTCTACCGCTTATCCTCTCTTCTCAAGCTACGTCTCACAAGATCTTAGTCTCAGAATTAACAATCATTATCATAATACTCTCTAACATAACATTTTCCACTGTACTTTCGTATATGTTAACTTCTTAGTTAATTCTCAAAACAATTTTGCAGTGTAGGTGGAGCAGGTATTATTGTACCCATTTTACAGATAAAGAAACAGAGAGGATAGAAAGCTGAACTTCCAGCTCTGGATGAGATAGAGTAGCCCCATTTCTCCCAGGTCTTCCCTCTTACAGCTCAAAACAATCTCTGGTCATGAAGTCCCTTCTCCTCATGCTTCGTTGTTGTTAGAAAGGCCCAGTGGGAAGTTGAGCTTCAGCTTCACTCGGCAGTGACAAAACAAAAGGGTCAGCTCTCCTCTTCTCCCATTCTGTGTCAGCAGAGCCTAGTCAGGGAGCTCAGCTACAAGACCATGTGAGCTGATGCTTCACTTTCTTTTTTTTAAATTGCAAAGATGTAGGGTACAGTTCAGGGTTAGGTATACAGTCGTTGATCATGCAGGTACCCTTGTGGATGAGGGATGCCCCTCGCTCCCCTAGCAGTTTCCCTCAACTGCCAATCCTACCTCCGCTCCCCTGACAGTTTCCCACTACTGCCAGTCGCTTTCTTATAGTATTATAATTGTTCTAATTCTGCTTATGAGTGAAAACATATGGTACTCTGTTCTTTGTTTCTGTGATAGATCACTGAATATGATTGACTCCAAATCCATCCAAGTTGCTGCGAAGTCCATATGTTTGTCTTTCTTTAT
>NW_007252726.1:328152-342798 GCF_000164805.1 Carlito syrichta
CCACCGCAGCCTCGACCTGCTGGGCTCCGGCAATCCTTCCGCCTCAGCCTTCCAAGTAGCCGGAATTACAGGCATGCGCTACCACACCTGGCTGATTTTTTGATTTATTGTAGAGATGAGGTCTCGCTGCCCAGGTGGTTCTCGAACCCGCGGGCTCAGGCAATCCACTCACCTCAGCCTCCCAAAGGTGCAGATTACAGGCTGAGCCATCGAGCCCAGCAGATGTTTCACTTTCAATGGGAAGGAATCCTCAAGGCAGAGAGGGAAACTAAGTGCTACCCACCCATCTGCAATGAAGCAGTAAAAGTCAATGCTACACTTTTGCCAAGATAGCATTGGTAGGGCAGTGGGAAGATGAACACATACAACCCTTTCTATGTTACATTTTAACCTATGTTACATTTTAACAGAAAGACTGCCTACCGATAAAGAAAAGTTGAATAGAATTCAGAGTCTCATAATGTAATACTCAAAATGTCCAAGATAGAATAAACAATCACTTGACACGTCAAGGACCAGGAAAATCACAACTTGAATGGGAAAAAAAAAATCAACAGGTACCAATATGGAAATGAATCAGAGGCTGGGATTACCAAGGATTTAAAAGCAGTCATCATCCAAATATTTTAACTGATAATTATGAATTCTCTTGAAGCAAATAGAAAAATAGAAATTTTCAATAAAAAAGAAGTTATAAGAAATCAAATACAAATTTAAATTTAAAAGCTGAAAGACACAATAACCAGGAAAAAAGATGAACAATCTCACTGGATGGGCTTGATAGTAGAGTAGAAATGACGTGTCAGGGACCTGTGAGATAATAAGAAAAGAGCTGACATTCAGATCATCTGAGTCTCAGAAGGAGAAGAGAAAGTAGGACTGAAAAAGCATTCAAAGAAAACCGAAAACTTCCCAAATTTGAAGAAAGACAAACTACAGACTTAAGAAGCTGAGTGAATTTTAAACAGGCTAAATGTAAAGGAATCCACCTAATAATTAAACTAAAGACAAAAAAGAAAAAATATTGAAAGCAGCCAGAAAGAAGCAAACCATTTTTGAAATGTGAACACTAATTGGAATGATAGTGGACAGTAGATTTCCCATCTGAAACTATGGAGGCCAGAGGAAAGTGCCTCAACGTCTTTGAAGTACTGAAAAAAAAAAAAAAAAAAGAATTGTCAACTGCAAATTCTGTATCTGGTGAAAGTATCTTTCAGAAATGAAAGAGAAAGAAAAACATTCTCAGCTGAAGGAAAACTAAGAGCTTTTATGGTTGGCAAATGTACCTTTAAAAATTGGGTAAAGAAAGTAATCTAAACAGAAGCTTTTATAAAAAAAAAATAACTTCTATTTCTTTACTGAGATTTTCTACTTTTTTCATTTATTTCAAGAAAGCTTGAAGCTTCAGAAAGGAAAAGAGAACTATGAAACGTGTAGAAATAGAAATAAATGTAATAGACTATTACTTCTCATGAGTGTCCTGAATCATATTTGACGACTGAGGCAAAAACTGTAACAACATTTGATGTGGTGCTCAGGGTATTTAGAGAATACACTTAAAACACATACATTTTGTAAACAGGGGAAACTAAAAAGAATGAAAAGAAAGGCTTCTATATAAGGGGGGGACCCAAAAAACTCCAAAATGGATTTATAAAAATTGTGTATTTATTCTTACATGTTTAAACGTTAGTCACCTTCAGAGTACTCTCCATCTGATACAGTATACCTGCTTTTTCCACTGCTCAAAAAAGTTTTTGAACTCGTCAGATCTGATGCCTTTTAGTGCTTCAGCTGTTTTTTGTTTCATCTCTTCCACATCAGCAAAACATTTCCCTTTGAGAACTTTTTTCATCCAAGGAAACAAAAAAATGTCGCTCAAGGTGAGATCAGGTGAATAGGGAAGGTGGGGCACAGGTGTCATAGCATTTGTGGTCAAAAACTGTTGAACACTCAGTGTGGTATTGGCAGGTATGCTTATAAATCACCCACCATGAAATGGGCAAATATGTAGAAAGAATTTCCAAAAAAAAAAAAGTCACTGAAGCTTCTCACAGCCTCTCACAATGCTAACTGGTACACTGATGCTTTTGGGTTCCTAGAACACTTACCTAGTGGGGGAAGCCTGTACTATAAGACACCCACCCTCCAAAAGATAATTTCATTGTGGGGGGGGATTCCTCCCTTGTACTTTACTCAAGGTGGTAAAATGTCAATACCAGAAGACTGTAGTAAGTTGTGTATGTATGTTGTGATCCCTACAGCAACCAATAATTTTACACACTATCTCCCAGAAAATAGAAGAGGAAGGAACACTTCCCATCTCATTTTATGAAGTTAATATTAAGCTTATTCCCAAACCAGAAAAATACAGTGAAAAAAAAGTACAGATCAATGTCTTTCATAAATTTAGATGCAAAAATTCTCAATAAAGCTATTAACAATTTGAACCCAATAATATATAAAAAGAATTACACACCATGACCAAATGAGATTTATTCCAAGGATGCAAGGTTTGTTCAATGTTCAAAAATCAATGTGATCCATCATATCCATCTTCTACAAAAATTAACTCAAAATGAATCATGGACTTAAATGCAAAAATACAATTATGAAATTTTTAGAAAGCTGTATAGGAGAAAATTTCCAGCATCTGGGCTAGTTTATAAAGGGAATATTTTGTTAATTAGACCTCATCAAAGTCAAAAATTCTGCTCTGTGAAAGATCCTGTTAAGAGGATGAAAAGACCAAGCTATAGACTAGGAGAAAATATATGTACATCACTTATCTGACAAAAGACTCATATCTAGGTTGGGTGCAGTGGCTCACACTTGTAATCCCAGCACTTTGGGAGGCCGTGGTGGGAGGATGGCTTGAGCCCTGGAGTTCAAGGCCAGCCTGGGCAACATGGTGAGATCCCATCTTTACAAAATATCAAAAAAATTAGCCTGGTGTGGGAGCACATGCCTGTAGTCCCAGCTACTCAGGAGGCTGAGGCGGAAGGATTGCCTGAGCCCAGGAGGTTGAGGCTGTGGTGAGAATGGGAACCTGGACTGATGGATAAGGAAGATCCTGCAGGGGACAGAGTAAATCACTAAAACAAGCGTTCATCCCAGAGCTGCACCAAACACACAAGAAGACATCCTAGGAGAGAAGTGATATATGTTATGAGATAGCACAGGTACCAAGCACTAAAGGTTCAGACAAAGAATGCCCCAAGGCAGCAGGATCTAAGGACACTTCATGGAGGAGGCAGCTCTCAATAAATGTTGAGGGGGACTTGACCTAGTGGCTCACTTCTCATGAACAGAATACAGCAAAAATGACAGCTGTCACTTCCAAGATGGCGTGACAAAAGACTGTGATTCCACCTTGATTGCTCCCTCTTGCTTTGGCAGTGCTGGCTGCCATGCTGTACAATGCCCTACGGAGAAGTTTTGTAGCAAGGAACTGAGGCCCACCTCTGGCTGTCCTGCCTAGAACCACTGATTGAGCGTGGACATGGTTTCTGCCCTGACTGAACATTTCAGTGACACCAATACGCCTTAATTGCAGTCTGTGACCCTAAGCTGGAGGACCTGACCAAGCCAGGCCTGGATTCCTGATTCACAGAATCAGTGAGATAACAAATGTGTGTTGCTTTGGGGTGATGTGTTAGGTAGAAAATAATAACTAAAACCGGAGGTGACGTCTCTCATTAGCCATTGGGCTAACCCAGACTTGCTCATGTGGTGGCTAGAGAGCTCCAAGGAAGTGGAAGTGTGAAAAATCCCTTGGAGTCTAAGCCTAGAGCCGGTGCAGAGTCACCTCTGCCATATTCCATGGGTCAATGCAAATCACAGATTCAGCGGCTGGGGAAAGAGATCACATTTGTTGATATGAAGAGCTTCAAAGCCATGTTGCAAAGAAGTGTGGATACAGTTTTGCAAACAATCTACCAGGGTCATGCTTCCAGAAAAGTTTTGGCTTAGCCAGGTCACAGGGCAGAAGATGGATGTCGGAGCTGTAGAGACAAGAGACGCTCACTCCAGGCTCAGGACTGGAGATTTAGAGCCCAGTGGGTGGCTGGATGGGAACTGGGTACAGATAACGCCCCAGGTGGCTGCAAAAACAGCTCCCTAAACGCTCCAGTTCTTTCTCCACACTGTGGCCTGAATGAGTTTTTTAAGAGACAAATCTAACACTCTCCATAGCTCCCCAAGAGGATAGAATAAAGCCCTACAGCTTAGCCTTTGTGGTCTGGCCCCTGCGGACTCTCCTACTACCTCCTACCAAGATCTTCCCACTCCACCCCAAGTGCCCTGGACTGTCTCTATGTTCCCACAGCATCTCCATCTCCTTGCCTGTCCCTTGCACACCAGCCTGACTTCCAGAAGCTGTCGGAGGTCTGCCCTTGGGCTACTGGAAAACAATGACCAGAATTACTGGCAATCTATACGCCCTCAGATGCAGCCTTTTAACCCATGTGAGGGTATGAATACACCAGCTCCTTCACTCCATGCCCCAGACCAATTGAGGCAGGTGCTTTATGCTGTTCCCTATAATTTTATTCCTGTTACCCACCTGTCTTGATGCCATCTTCACGGGTTGCCTTCCATTTCCGTGTCACTCCCCACCCTTACTTGCTTGCACCTTCCAATAAATTGCTCCCACTGGAATATTTGTGTTTTTTCTTTTCTTTCTTTTTTTCTTCTTTTTAGAGACAAAGTCTCACTCTGTGGTCCAGGCTTTAGGGCAGTGGCGTAATCACGGCTCACCGCAGCTTCAAACTCCTGGGCTCAACTTCTGCTTCAGCTTCCTGAGTATCTGGGATTGCAGTCATGCACCACCATGTCCAGCTAATTTTTTTTTAAATTATTTTTTGTAGAGATGAGGCCTCGTTATGTTGCCCAGGCTCATCTTGAACTCCTAGCCTCAAGCGACCCTCCTGCTTCAGCCTCCCCAACTGCTGGGATTACAGGTGTGAACCACCATGCTCCACCCTATGGGAATCTTCGATGCGGGGCTTGCTTTTGGGGGAATGCAGACTAAGACGTAGTTGCTCTGCTATCCCTCACCTTAGGCTTTGGTCCTCACTGTCCCTTCTGATTTGTTCTTGAAAACTCAACTCAGAAGTGTCCTCCTCTGAGTGTCTCCCCTGATCATCCTGCAACTCCTCACCCTTGACCCACCTGGCCTAGGTAGGTGAGGGGGTATATGCACATGTGGAGGAGGAAGGGTAGGTGAGAGGAGAACCTGCTGACCTCTCCTCCAAGCTGTTAGAATGAGACCCAGGCCTCAGCCAAAGGTTGCATGCCTTGCTGTCAGCACAAAACATTCAGTGACTGCTGATCCTAGATGCAGATACCACTCCTTTGGTTTCACTGAGGGCTTCTTCTGCTTCAGCCTCCTGAGTATCTGGGCCTGCAGGCATGCACCACCACAACCAGCTAATTTTTTTTTAATGTTGCCCAGGCTAATCTCGAACTCCTGGCCTCAAGCAACCTTCCTGCTTCAGCCTCTCAGCCCTCCCCAGTCGCTTTTTCCAGGAAGCATCACCATCCATCCTGTTGGATCGACTGTGCTCTTGTCTCTGTGAGTTAATGTTTCTGTGACCCAGTTCCCTGACACGGGTCATTGCAAACACTCTGGGCTCCTGACCAGATCCCAATAGGGCCTAGAGAAAGAATGAGTCAAGATCACATGCTGGTATAGGTTTGTCAAGGCTCCAGAATCTGTGGATTAAATGACAGCCTGAGAGTTTAGCCAGGGACTGGGCGCTGCCCCTGGCAACCCAAGAAAGCGGTAATCAGCAGGAGAAAATCTCTGGCTCTCCAGGTGGCTGCTTCCTGCGGCGTTCTAGCAATTTTACTGTGCAAAACATGGCTATGGGAGGTCTGGCGGCCCCGGACTCATGGTAGGAGCCTCCAGGTGAAGGACCTGACAGCCATACCTTGCAGCTTTGGAGTAGGGGACTCAGACTAAGGCCACATTGTCCTCCCTGACCTTAGTTCTGACCCCCCACTGCCCCTTCCGATTTGTCTTTCAAGACTCAGCTCAGAAGCATCCTCCTCGGAGCGTCTCTCCTTAATCACCCCACAGCCCCTCACCTCTGACCCATCCAGCCCAGGTAGATGAGGGGGTACATGGATGTTGAAGTCCTAACTCCCCGTACTTCAGGCTGTGACTGTGTTTGGTGACAGGGCCTTTAAAGAGGTGATTAAAGTAAAACAAGGTCCTGAGGATGGGCCCTCCTCCAATATGCTTGATGTCCTTATAAGAGAAGGTCAGAACACAGACACCCAGAGGGACAGTCCTGTGAGGACACAGGGAGAAGATGCTGTCCGAAAACCAAGGAGAGAGACCGCAGGAGGAGCCAGCCCTGCGTACACCTTGATCTTAGACTTCCGGCCTGAGGACTGTGAGGAAGTAAACTTCTGTTGTTGAAGCCACCTGATCAGTGGTACGTCATTATGGTGGCCCCAGGAGACTCATACAGGGTCTCTGCTCTTCCTGCTACTCCAGAGACCTCAACTGGTCACTCGCCTCCTTCAAGCCTTTGCTCCAATCTCACCCTCCCAGTCAGGCCTCCCTGCTATAGTCACCCCAAGCATATATGCACACACACAGACACACACATGCGTACACACATATATACACATACACACACACACATATATACACATACACACACACACACACACACACACACACACACACACACACAAGCACCCCAGTCACCCACACTCTGCTCTGTGCTTTCTTTTGCCTCTAGCACGTCCTGTTCCGATGTACCTACCATGTGATGTCTGTGTTTACTAAGTTTGTCTGCATCTGTCTGTCCCACAAGCATGCCTGCTCCATGAGGCAGAGATCTTGGTTTGTTCACCAAATATCTCCAGCACCCAGTACAGTGCTTGCCAGCTGGTAGGTGCTCAGCAAATGTGTGTTGGAGGAATGACTTTCTGTGATGAACCCTGCCCCTCCGACCTCCCCAAAGTCTCTCCTGCCCTGGCTCCTTTCTTGGAGTCTTCGAATATGCTTGGGTCTACCTTAGCGATTATCCTCTACCCTCAAAAAAGAAAGGGAGAAAGGGAGGAAGGAAAAAAGAAAGAAAGAATGGAAGAAGAGAGAAAGAAGAGAAAGAGAAAGAGAGAGAAAGAAGGAGCAAAAGAAAGAGAATAAAGGAAAGAAGGAAAAGGAAAGAAAGAAAATGGAAGGAAGAAGGGAGAAAGAAAGGAAGAAAAAAAGAAAGAAGAGAAGAAAGGAAGGAAGAAAGAGGAGAAAGGAAGAGAGGATGAAGGAGAGAGAGTGAGAGAAAAAAGACTGAATTTATTTTGGGGTCCTAGTAAATGCTCCTTTCATTGCTAAACCTCTTTCTTGAAAGAGCCTTCTCGATTGCTTGTCTTTCCACTCTTCCCATTGGAATTGCTGGCCAGCTAACTCTTCCTCCTGCCACTAAACTGAACTGTTTTAGCAGCCACCGCATCTGCATCCCCAGGCTCCCCTTGGGCTTTCTGTGGCTTCTGGAGAAGGTGTCTTTGGCACCTGGCCGTCCTTCCCCACTTCCCCTCCCATCCCTCCGTCTGCACCCTCTCTGGCTCTCGCTGCAACTTGGTTCCTTCCCTCTGCCCCAAGTATCTGAATTCCATCTCCTCCCTTCTGTCTCTCACAGTCCCCCTGGGTAGTCCCCCCCTTTGGCTTCCACAGCCCTCCCAGGACAAGGGCATGACTTCCGTTCCTGCCTCACCCCCACCCTGACCCCAGGTCCTTCCTGCCTGCGCCTGCTCATTCCTGAGCTCCCCAGGCAGGACCCACCAGCACATCACAGACCCCCAGGGCTGGGTCTGAATGCCTCAGGCTCCTCCAAACTGCTTTTCCACCGGCCTGTCTTCAAATGCCCCACCCTAGTGCCCACTCTGCTGCCCTGGGCAGGGGAGTTAAACCCTTCCCGCGCTGGTCTCTTCCACATGTCTATGCCTCCCCCCACCACCCTTCACTGTGAGATTGGGACGGAGGGCAGGGAATCCTTCTCTTCTTGCTGTGGGTAGTAAGTTTCCCTCATGCGTCCTCAAGGACTGACCGGGAGCCCTCCCTGACTGGGCCCAGAAGGGTAGGCCGAGCAGTGGACACGAGGAAGCTACTGTCCTCACAGAGCTGACAAGGAGAGCGGATGACGAGAGTGCCAGTCTCCGAGTGAGGAGGGCCTGCATGAACCGTGATGTACGCGGCTTTGGAAAAATTGCATCTCACTAGTCTGGGTTGTCGCACAACATTGGTGTCTCGGTAATCAATGCGTTTCAGCACTATATGGGGGTGAATGAAGTTTCCAGTCGGCTTCCCTGAGGGTGTTAGATAAGAGTGCAGTTTGGATTCAATCAATAAACATTTATTGAGCGTCTATGCTTTGCCTGAACTATCATGGGCATTGCAGGGAGTGGGGGGTGGAATACAAGGGGAGACAGCGTGGGAGGAGCCTACCATGAAAACAACCCTCATCCGTTCTGGGTGTTTACTATGGCCTAGAAAATAAACAACAGAAACATTTTTGGTGATAACAGAGACAAGAGAGTGAGAAGATAAAAAGAGCATCTTTGGTTGTCCACACAAGTTAGGCTTCTGAGTAGGTGAGGCAAGTACGAATTGAGAGACTTGCCCAAACTTTCCTCCCGCAAACTTCTGCAGGCTAAAATTTTACCATTAGCTATTCATTCCTGTGATTAAACTCTGCCCTTCCCCTACAGATTCTTTCTATATATAAGTACTTCTAGAAATAAAACATTATGTCCTTAATCTCTTAAAATAGAAATGGCACATGACTTGACATGCACAACAACCTGGACCCGTGGGCAATCATGGCCTGAAGCACTGTGTTGAGAGGGGCTCTGAGGCTCAATCGGGTCTCCGATGCCAAGAATGTCAATTGATTGGTGATGTCTGCCATGGAAGCAAAGGGGAAGGAGAGTATTTACGATTCCTGCCTTAGAGTAGAGGAGTCTGTGGGGCTTGTCCTCAACTATCACACAGGATGAACACAAAATTTGATAGGAAAGGTGACTGAGGGCAGGGGATGAGGGGAACATGAGAAGAAAGGGCTGTGATTGTCAGTCTCATAATGTCCCCTCCTGGTCTGTCAAGTGTCCACAGCTCTCGGTAAACAACAGCCCTTGTCACGGCACTCAAAGCCTTCTCAGATGTCAACTCACCTGGCTTTCCAGCCACATCTGGCCATACCCTGATGTTCCTCCGTGCCACTGAACTCTGCCAGAGCCCGGCTGTGCCTTTATGCATGCTTCTCCACCATTGCTGTCACTTCCCCTAAGAAGTGCTCCCTGATTCTTCTGCCAGAGTCATCACTCCCTCATCTGTTTGGCCACTGCAGACTCACCTCTGCACGGCAGTCCTCACACTCCATCGTCCTTGTCCTTTGACGTGTTCCATATTCTTGTGATACTGAAAGCTGCATGGGGGCAGGGCTCATGCTTGGTCTCTGTGAGTCTAGCCCGCAGCACCAGGCCCGACCCACAGCTGGTGTGCAATGACCATTGGCGGAGTATTTTTTTCTTAATCATTTAATAAATCATTTATTTGTAAATCAATAGATGTACACTGAACCTAAAAATTTAGACAGTCAACATGCTTGTCATCCATAAGATGTAGACTTCATTTGCAGATTTAAATGTCATGGAAACAGCACATGATACATATGCCCTGAATGTACTTTCTTTACCATTTCATTTATACTTTGGCTGAATAGCCAAATGAATGAATGAATGAACTTTGCAGATGTGGCAGATGTTCTGAGACTCCAATGTACTGAGTCTCCCGTCTCTAGCCACATGCCCATGCTTCTCCCGTGTTCTGCAGTAGTACACTGCCTTGGTGAATTAACCCCCAAATCTCCACGGCTTAACACAACAAAGTCGAATTTCCCCTGGACAAATGCCACAAAGTTTAACGCCAATTGTGCATGCCTCCTGTGCTGCTGTCTTTGTACTAGCCATGTCTTTTATTTCCTATGTTCCCATGCACTGACATCAGAAACCTTGCTGACTCCTCCAGGGATAGCCAATCCCTAGAGATGCCAAAGAACTTGCCCATGGGGCACTTTTCAAATGCAAACAACCAATCCAGAATCCACACTCTCAACCACTTCCCTCATTGATCTCTCATCCTCTGGGCCACCGTCTCCCAGCCCTAATCACCCAGGTCCGGTATCAGAAACAAGGAATAGCCCCTATGCCCCAGAGTCCACCAAGCTTATTCGAATCAGCCAACCCTAAGCCTCCTGACTCTTCGATTCCTTTCCATGAAAACCACAATAAAGTTTCCTGCGCATGGTTTCCTTGCTTTGCCTCCTGATGGACCCTGGTGATTCCCTGTGGGGCATGGCAGGTCCCTCCTCTCGGGATCTGTAAGTAACAAATTGCCTTTTCCATAGCCATCATCTCCTGACCCATCGCCCTCACTGTAGCTCAGATTTTCTACTCATACATTATGTTTTAAGACAGCCCTCTGGCTGGGCTCAGTGGCTCAGCCTGTAATCCCAGCGCTTTGGGAGGCCGAGGTGAGTGGACTGCCTGAGCCCACGGGTTCGAGACCCGCCTGGGCAACTTGGCGAGACCTCATCTCTACAATAATAAAAAAAAAAAATCAGCCGGGTGTGGTAGCGCGCACCTGTCATTCCGGCTACTCAGAAGGATCGCCAGAGCCCAGCAGGTTGAGGTTGCGGTGACCGGGAGCGGCCACTGCACTCCAGTCTGGGCGACAGAGTGAGACTCCAACTCAAAAGAAAAAAAAGACAGATTTCCATTCAGTGACTCAGTGACCCAGGCTGCTTCTGTATGTGGCTCTAACACCTCAGCACGTGACCCCCACAATTGTTGGGGCAGGGAAGAGAGAGCAGAAATGTCTTGTGCCAGTTCTTAAATATGTCTGCCCATAAGTGGCACCTACCACATTTACACACTACCTGCTGGCCAGAACCAGTCATAGGGTTCCACTTAGATGCAAGGGGTATGGTTGGGAATGGGGGGGGCGGGGGGTTACGATCTCCATTTCAGTTCTTGTTGCTCCCATCTGAATTTAGATTGAACCACAGATCTGAGATCAATATATGCTTAGCTTAATATAAATACAGTACGCTATGATTTCAGAGTACCCTTTGCCATAGATCTGACCTAGTTTGTCACTAGGAAATATGGAAGCTGACTGTTAACAAAGCAGAGACTCAAAGGAAAAGAGGCATAAGGGCTGATTGGCTCATAAATGTGCTCCAGCATTAGGCCATGAGTGAGATTAATGGCCCGGGCCCAGCGTGCTAACCTCCTCTCACTTCCCAGGGCTGGACACAGATGGGAGCCATTTGGGCATGGCTGGTATAAGCCAGGACGTGGCTGCAGAGGAAATGTGTGTCTGTTACCACCCACTCTTGCAAATAGCCTCCTTGGGTGTGGTGTTTCTGGGGCCTGTAGGATATTTTCCCCAGACATTTGCTTTGAGTGGTTACATTAAGCAACTAGAGCATCGTCAGACTCTTAGTGGTTCATGAGCAGGGAGGGGTCGGCAGAGGACGGAAGCACTGGGAATATTCGAAAGCGCAGGCCTGGGTGAGCTGGTCATCCTACCTTCTTCCCCCTCCACCCTCCCAAATATTAACTGTAGCTGCTCAAAGATTGTCAAATGAAAAAAGTTTCACCACTTCCTTCTACCCTGGTGGAAATGGGAATAGTAGTGACACTGACCCAGTGCGCCACTGGGTGCCCTGCGAAGAAAGAAGGAAAACGAAGGGCACAGAAACAAGGCCCAGGCAGGAGGATCAGACTGAAAAGAGACAGCAGAGGAAACAGGCATGCGAAGACCACTAAGCACATCATTTCACCTACTCCTCACATCTACTCTGTAAGGAGGTAACTAGTGCCTGTTCACATTTTTATTAATGCAGATGCATTACTCAGAGAGGGTAGGAAACTAGCCTAAAGTTACACAGGATTTTGATGGGTGGTTTTGACCAACATCCATCCCCTTGCTGTTTCCCCCTGCAGGTCCAGCCTGCAACTCTGTGACCTCACTTGAAGGATCTCACTTCTCGCCCATCTTGGAAACAGTCTTGAACCTAAAACAATGGTTCTGTACCTCTTAGAGGCTGCTTTTGAGAGGCTGGTAAAGGCTGTGCATTTTTTTCTGCAGAAAAATGCACACACCTCAGCTATGCCTATGATTTGGGGGCATTTGTGGATGTCCCAAATAGAAAAACAGCTGGTAGGTGTGGGTGAAGCACTTTCTCCCCAACCCGGTCCCTTGGAAACAAATTTTAAGGAAAGCTGTTGACGTATCTGTGGCTGAAGTCCTAATAGAGAGGTGTGAGAGGAAGTAGCAAGACCCTGGTCAAGGAATCAGAGGGTCACATCTCTGTCTAATGTGCTTTTTGTCCTCCAGTCAAAGGTATGGACCCCTCCTCCAGGCTGGCCTCCACAACCCACATTAGAACCTGACTGCATCCCTGGCCTTTGACCATCTTCATCTGTTTGTGCTGCGATAGTAAAATACTTAGACTGGGTAATTTATAAAAATAGAAATGTGTTTCTCACAGTGCTACAGGCTGGGAAGTCCAAGATCAAGGCTCTGGTAGATTCGGTATCTGGGCAGGGCCTATTCTCAGCTTCTAAGATGGTGTCTTCTTGCTGTTTTTTCCGGGGGAACAAATGCTGTGTCTTCATGTGGTAGAAGTGATACCAGGCAGCTCCCTGAAGCCTCTTTTATAAAGGCATTAATCCAACCATGAAGGTGGAGTCCTCATGACTTAATCACTTCCCAAAAGGCCCACCTCTTAACACCATCACACTGGGTGTTAGTTTCCAATGTCTGCATTTTAGAGAGACACCAACATTAAAACCACAGCACAGATGGGGGGAGGCCCCAGGTGTCACCTTCAGCCTCTAGAGTGGACCTTCCTCTTCGGTGTAGTATCACCCCTCTCTGCTTTCTGCAGACCCGCTTTGGTGACTTCCTCCTTTTAAGATTTGGTTGATGCAAGCCTTACCTCAGAAAACTGGTGCTCTGACTTGAAGTGAGGAAGACAAGCACCCAGCTTCAGCGGGGTCAGGACTCTGGAGAGTCTCCTTGGGTTTCAGTAAAAGGGCTTCTGTCTTCTACAAATTGGAGGAGAGACCTGGGGCTTAGGGGGAAAGCAGCAGTATTGCTTGATGGTTACTTGGTCTCCCCACGCCTCAGTTATCTCATCTGTAAAATGAAGCATTGGTAGTGCTAGCCTCAGAGAGTCCTTACACCCACAAAGCACAGAGAACAGCACCTGAAACCACAAAGTCACGACACACGTGGGAGCTGTTTTTGTTGACTCTGATCCAGCTGCCGGAGGGTAGGTCTCTGAGTCCAGACACATTAGGGCATTGGCAAGAGGGATTTGGGGTCATAGATAATAATGCCTCTTTGCTCAAGTTGAGTGAGACCAACGAAAGCAAGCATTTCCTTGGTTCCATGGTACAACAGTCAGGTAACTTCCAAGGGTGTGCAGAGAGACCAAGGAACCTAGGGAGAGCAATGGACTATTCCTTCAGCCTCCACCAGACGTGGTGCCCCCTGCAAGAGCAGATTCTGTGTCCATCGTTCCAACCTCGGGTCTGCATGGCACCTGGAAGCCCTGGTGTTTTGAGATGTGTCCGAGCGTTTATGGTCACTGGCCTGGAAGTCTGTGTTGCTGTCTAATAAGCCCCGTCATTGAAGCCTTCTGTGTGTGCCCCGTGGGACAACACTATCTCAGCAGCCCTCAGGGGTTGGATGGGGCAGTTTATTTTCCTATGTGGGCCCCGCCTCATGGGGTTGCGTTGACTCGGTCACCTCCATAGTCCACCCGCTCCAGGTTCTGGCAGGCAACATAGGAGCACCATGCGGCCTGCAGCCTGCCCAAATGACTCTGCTCAGCAGCTGCCTCTAGTGACCTGGACTCTCTGCCTTTAAAGCCTGCAAACCAATCACGATGGCCTCACCGCCCGCGGCTACCTCCAATGTTGTTTTTCAGCAAGAGAGAAGCATCTGTGTTATTCATGAAATCAAGACTTGGGGAGGGAAAAAAAAAAGTGTGTTTCCAGCTACAATCTGGCCAGAAATAAATACAATTCACTCGAAGCAGAGCAACGGGCCAGGAAAAATACTGTTAACACTTACCACAGAAAAATATATATTGTTCGATATAAATTTCAAAAGGGGTATATATATTTCCTTTCAAAAATATATAAACAGCTCCTGCAAATCAAAAAGAAAAAGACAGACGGTGCCACGGGAAAATGAGCCACAGACGTGGTAGCAAGTGAGGCCGGTTGTCGGAGGCGGCAGCTATGCCACTTTCCCTTTCCCAGGGGAGCCCTGGGCTGTTCCAATCCCCACCTTGACATGCACATGTGCTTGGGGGAGGGAGGGCAGCCCTAGTGCCTGGGAGTCAAGGTTCACTGTGATCAACACAGTGGGATGGTCGGTAATAAGCAGGGATGCTGTCTGTCCGTCTGCTGGGGGTTGGGGGGTGGCAAGGAGGTTTCTAGAAAAGGCTGTTTTATTTTATTTTATTTTATTTTTTTATTTTTGAGTTGGAGTCCCACTCTGTTGCCCAGACTGGAGTGCAGTGGCCGCTCCCGGCTACCGCAGCCTCAACC
>NW_007252726.1:342929-368129 GCF_000164805.1 Carlito syrichta
CGCTACCACACCCGGCTAATTTTTTGATTTATTGTAGAGATGAGGTCTCGCTGCCCAGGCGGTTCTCAAACCCGCGGGCTCAGGCAATCCACTCACCTCAGCCTCCCAAAGGTGTGGGATTACAGGGTAAGCCACCGAGCCAGGCTGAAAAGACTGTTTTAAATCTCAAAACAGGGCAATGCCCTCAGGTCCCCTCCCACTGTGGGAGCTTTTCTGTCCTCTTAAGTCCTGCTTTAAATAATAATAATGATAATTTTTTTAAATCTCAAAAACAAACACTGAAAGGCAGGGCCCCTTTTCTGCCTCCAGACATGGTGGTGAGGATGTGAGGCCTTGAAGCCACGGTGGGCATCCAGACAGAGGTCAGCTGAAAATGAGGAGAGTTTGGCCAGGCGTGGTGGCTCATGTCTGTAGCAATTTGGGAGGCTGAGGCAGGAGGATCACTTGAGGCCAGGAGTTAGCAACCAGCCTGGATAACTTGAGGCCAGGATTAGCGACCAGCCTGGGCAACATAGTGAGATCCTTTCTTCACAAACAATAAAAAAAAATATTAGGCAGGCGTGATGCTGCATGTCTGTAGTCTCAGCTACTAAGGAGGCTCAGGCAGGAGGATTTCTTGAGCCCAGGAGGTGGAGGCTTCAGGGACTTATGATTGCACCACTGTACTCCAGCCTGGACTTCAGAGAGAGACCCTGTCTCTAAAATAATTTTTTAGAAAAAGAGACGGGGAGATCTCTGAGGATGGCAGAGCAGAAAAGCATAAAAGAACCAGGGCCTTCCTAACATCACTGGACTGCTGAGTCTACACGCTTAGGGCTACTTCCAACCTGCACATTTTTGTTTACTTAAAAAAAATGTTTTGCTTAAAAAATATATAACACAAAATTTACCATTGTGACCATTTTTAAGTGTGCAGTTCAGTGGCCTTAAGCACATTCACATTGTTAGGCAGCCATCACCACTGTCATCTCCACAACTTTCTCATCTCCTCAAAATGAAACTCTGTTCCCATCAAACACTCAGTCCCCATCTGCCTCCCCTCTCTATGGATTTGACTCCTCTAGGGACGTCACGTCAGTGGAATCATACAGCCTTTGTCCTTTTGTGGCTGACTTATTTCACTCAGCATAACGTCCTCAAGGCTCACCCATGTTGTGGCATATGTTAGGAATCCCTTCCCTTTTAAGGCTGAATAATATTCCATTGTATGAATAGACCTCATTTCATTTTGCTTATCCATTCATTCATTGAAGGAATTTGAGTTGTTTCCACCTCTTGGTGATTGGGAATAATGCTGCTATTAATATAGGCATACTGAAGGCGTCCCTGCTTTCAGTTCTTTTGGGTATATACCCAGAAGCGGGATTGTTGGATCCTATGATAGTTTTAGTGTTACTTTTTTGAGAATTCACCGTACTGTTTTCCATAGTGGCTGCACATTTTACATTCCTCCGTCTGTGGCTCTTTTCATATGAGAAGAGATGAATATATGAGAAGATCTATTCCTTACTGTCCAATCTAGTTGAGTTGTGGTTTTCTGTTCTTCACACCCCCAAAGCATCCTAACTAATACAGATATGAAGAGACGCTTTTATAGATGAGAGACGATTGGCCAATATACATACGAAACTGTGCTCAGCCGAAGTGGTTAAACAGAGAAATACAAATTGCGCCAACACTGATATGATTTGGGCCCAGGAGACTAACAAAGAGTGAAAAAGTTGATCATTCACAACGGTGGGGATGCTATGGAGTGAAAGGAACACTCAGACACCACTGGAGGAGGTCTTGGGTGCACAGCGTTTTGAGAGGACAACTTGGGCTGTATTTACACAAATTTAAATACACCCACCTCTAACCTTGAGACTTCATTTCAGCCTCTTCTCTAAAAACACTTGCACATCTATACAAAGGAGTAAGTAGAAAGATGTTGATTTGGAGAGATGGTAATAGCCAAAAACCTGGAAACCACCCAAACTGCTTTCGAGGAGGACTTGGTTAAATAAATCAGGATGCAGTCGCATTATGGAAAACTGTATCCTTGTACAAAGAACGAGCTTTGTAGCTGTGTGTGCACACAAGAAAAAAATCTCCAAGACAAAGATCGAAAGTTCATTGGGAAAAAAAAACACAGAACAACGCAAATAGTATAATTAGACTTACAGAAAACCTTATATCTGAACGTATACATATGTGTGTATATACATCTGCAAACTCACAGAAAAAAGACTGTAAGAAACTGACTAATGTACTAACAGTGGTTGTCTCTGTAAAGAGAAAGTGGGAGGTGGGAATGCAGGGGGAATTTAACTTTGTATTCTACATTGTTTGAAATGCTTTTGCAGTATATTACTGTATCGTGTGACTTGAAAAATACAAGCCAGTCATGATATTCGAAGTCAATAAACAAAAGGGATGTGGCTGGGCACAGGGTCTCACACCTACAATCCCAGTACTTTGGGAAACCGAGGCAGGAAGATCACTTGAGCCCAGGAGTTTGAGACCAGCCTGAGCAACACAGTGACACCTCATCTCTACAGAAAATACAAAACTTAGCCAGGCATGGTGGCACGGGCCTCTAGTCCCAGTTACTCAGGAGGCTGAGGCAGGAGAATCACCTAAGCCCGGGAGGTCAAGGCTGCACTGAGCTGGGATCATGCCACTGTACTCCAGCCTGGGTGACAGAGTGAGACCCTGTCTCCAAAAAAAAAAAAGAAAGAAAAGAAAAGAAAAGGGGGGGATGGGTTAAGAAAAAGGGGGATTCATTGTACAAGGGGTGGTTCAGCCTAGCCCCTACCGTGAGGCAACTGTTTCACAGCCATGCGCACTCCCTACCGTGCAGAGACTGGGGTTGCTGACCAAGGTTGGGGCTCCAGATTCTCAGTCTGGAACCCAAACAGGGCACTGTCTCTCAGGGATCCACGAGCCTCGACAGAGCAACAACCTGCAGGCCTCACGCCTATCTGATGTCAGCCTCGTGGCCCCTCCTCATTGGTTCTTACCTAGCACCTCTCATGAGGCTCTGGCCTCACCTGGTGCCAGCCACTGACCAGAAGGTTCTGGCACCTCAGCCACATGTGGGAGCCACACCTCCTGGCTTGCTGCTGCCTGACTGAAAAGTTGTCTTCTCACTGTGCTGCTTGTTTGTGGAGGTCCTGACACTGCACATAAAAGACTCCTGCTCCTCTTTGGCCTCTGGAGTGGGGGAGGATCTGACCTTGTAGCGGGGAGTGCTGAGTTCTGGAACTGGAGAATTTCATGCATCTAACTTTATGCATTTCTCAGACATTGCAGCTGTGAGATTGGCTCTGCTACTGAGCAGCTGTGGGTCCCAGGATTGTCCCCCAGCCTTCTGAGCTTCCTTTTCCTCATCTGTAGAATGGGGATAGAAGTAGCTGGCTTAGCCGGGCTCAGTGGCTCAGCCTGTCATCCCGCACCTTTGGGAGGCTGAGGTGAGCGGATTGCCTGAGCCCGCGGGTTCGAGACCCGTCTGGGCAGCAAGACCTCATCTCCACAATAAATCAAAAAATCAGTCAGGCGTGGTAGCGCATGCCTGTAATTCCGACTACTGGGAAGGCTGAGGCGGAAGCATTGCCGGAGCCCAGCAGGCGAGGCTGCGGTGGCCGGGAGCGGCCACTGCACTCTAGCCTGGGCGACCGAGTGAGACTCCAACTCAAAAAAAAAAGAAGAAATAGCTGGGTTACAGTAGATGTGGAGATAAAACGAGGTGATGCGTGGTGGAAGGGGCTGTGACCCAGTTGTCTGGTTGAAAAGGAATATTTTGACCAGATGTGGTGACTCATGCAGGGAATCCAGCACTTTGGGAGGCCAAGGCAGAAGAACCACTGGAGGCCAGGAACTTGAGACGAGTCTGGCCAACATAGTGAGATCCCATCTGTACCCCAAAAAGTGAAAAAATGGTCCCATTATGGTGGCACACACCTGTAGTCCCAGCTACTCAGGAGGCTTAGGTGGGAGGATTGCTTAAGGTTATAGTGAGTTGTAATCATACCACTGCACTCCAGCCTGGACAACAGAGTGGCACCTTGTCTCAATAATAATAATAATAATAAAGAAAAGGGTCATTTTGACTCAGCCTATGCATCAGAGAAGCTTTCTTGAAGGAGAGAGCAGTGAGTTGAGTTTTTGAAGGCTAGTCCACTCACTGTTGCTATGTAATTTTTAAAAGTCCGTGGGCCTGGCACCATGGCTCATGCCTTTAATTCCAGCCCTTTGGGAGGCCAAGGCAGGAGGATTTCTTGAGCCCAGGAGTTTGAGACCAGCCTAGCAACATAGCAAGAACTCATCTCTACAGAAAATCAAAACATTTTCCAGGTGTGACAGCTTGTACCTGTAGTCCAGCTACTCAGGAAACTGAGGCGGAAGGCTTGCCTGAGCCCCAGAGGTCGAGGCTGTGGTAAGCTGTGATGGCTCCTGCACTGCAGCCTGGACAACAGAGTGAGACTCCAACTCAAAACAAACCCTCTAAATTTAGTATCATAAAAGAGTCATTTTATGATGTTCATGGATCCACGAGCCAGGAATTTGGATAAAGCACAGCACAGCAGACTGGCTCATCTCTGCCCCGCAGAGACTTTTCAGGTGGGCCTGACTCCATGGCTGGGGTGAGAAGCAGCTGGAAGCGTCTTTACTCACATGTCTGGCAGTTGGTGCTGGCCGACAGCTGGGACCTCAGCTGGCCTGTCTGCTGGAACACCCACATGTGGCCTTGCCCTGTGGTCTCTTGGCATAGGCAGGTTGGACTTCCTGGAAGCATGGAACCTCCCAGAGGACCAAGTGAAAGCTTGATCACCTTTTATAACCTAGCCTCAGATGTCACATAGCATCACTTCTGCCACAGTCCTGCACCCATCCAGATGCAAGGGGATAGAATGTATGTAGACCTCATCTCCCCAGCAGAAGTGTGTCATCGTAAGAAGATCATGGGAAATGGGAGTCATCATTGCTGTCATTTTTGGGGGGAGAAATATAATGTGCCATAAAGGCCAGTAGCAAGTAGGAAGTATCTGTTTTAGACCAAGGAGAAGGTAATGTGTTCTCTGAACTGCCTTGGACTATTGACCAAGTTGCGTACTATACAAAGGCACCCAGTTAAGAAGGCAAGTAAGAGTTGAAATTCAGCCTGCCCACCACCCACTGAGCTCTGTGTGCCTGCATACAGCTGCATCTGCTCAAAGGAGAGACTTTCCTCCTTAGAAAGCTTCGTCTACTTGCAGGCTGAGTACCCACAGAACTGTGTGCCCTCACAGGAGAACCTTTTTCCAATACCCACAAAATAGCCACATGGACCAGCTGTGGTCCTGGGTGATCCCACCCTGGGGAAGATGAGAGAAGAATTAGAGCCTGAAACAGGAGATGGGGTGAGGGGTGGACGGGGCCAAGGCTGGAGACTTAGGCTAAGCCCAGGGGTTCTGCTCCTCTGTCATTTTCCCCTGGCCCAAATACTTTCCTATCCAGGGAGTCGTTTTCCATCTCATTTTGGCATCCTAAGGCCAAGATTCTAGTTTGTTCTCATCCTAAAACTGGGATAGTCCAAGCCCACAAGGAGAGACTCCAACATGACCAGTGGGGTCAGTGTATGTATGAAGTAAAGCCAGGGCAGTAGAGAGAGAGAGGTAGGACTGGGTGGACAAACCCAGGCTCCAGGTTTCAGTGGGGATGCAGCCTCTCCCCGCAAAGAGAATAAAAGAACCAGGACAAGATGTCATTCAACTCTGTAAAAGGTTCGAAACAGCATCTTTTAGAGGCAGGGATGCTGTCGAAACAGGAAGAGCGCACTCCTGCTTTGCATTTAATCATTCCCTCCCACCCCACCCCCATTTCCCTTTACAGAGATGGGGTTTTTTTGTTTTTTTTTTTGAGTCAGAGTCTCACTCTGTCGCTCAGGTTGGAGTGCAGTGGCATGCTCATGGCCACTGCAGCCTCGACCTGCTGGGCTCAGGTGATCCTTCTGCTTCAGCCTTCCAAGTAGCTGGAACTGCAGGCGGAGATGGGGTTATTTTGAAGAAAGTTCGACACTATAAAATAAAGCCGAAATCGGGTTACCTGGGCTTCTTGAGAAGCCTGCTGCAGGGCATGTGTGACACAGAAGCTATTTATACAGTGAGGGAGCATTTCGGCAAGAAACTTACAACTGGCGTTTAGAATTAATTTAGCACCCTGTCTGCTCCGAGGACATATGCTCTGCATCTAGAATTATGGCACCTTCAACACCATATGCACTGCTGGATGTGGCTGGGTAGGATCACGGAACCTCCCGGTGTGCATTCACAGGAGGGCTGTGTGTTGGCGATGAGGACACCTCCCTATGCATGCAAAGGACACCAATGTGTGTGGAATCCTACAGTCTTTGGAAATCAGTGGGCATATGGCACGTGTCTTGCTTTTTGGCATCGGGCACATAAAATAAATGGTGGCATGCAATCTGGAGTTGGGCAGGACATAACCTGTGATGGGGTGGGTCCCAGCTCAGTGAGGGGCTCATCAGACTGCATCGGAACCTCCTGGAACCTGCAGTGGGGTCCTTGGAATTGGGGCCTTGGAATTGGACCCAGGAGCCAACATCTACCTGAGTGTAACTGGCAGCTCTCAGAAGCCTTCACCTTTATAATGCTTCAAAGGTAATTGGTTACACCTGGTGACACCAACCGAGCTGCAAAATCCCAGGTGGATGCAGAAACGCAGAGACTGACAGCCCAAAAGAGGAAGCAGGGAGACAAATCATCATTACCATGGATGCGGGGTCACAGGCCTCTACCTCTGTTCAGGGAAGGAAGCAGGAAAGGGGCAATTGTCACCAATCTACTATTGACTGTGTCCCCATGGTGCCTGGACACATTAAGAAGACGCAAGACCCCAGGAGGGCCAGACCCAAATTCACAAATATGTATTGAGCACTCTTGTTGGAATTAATTACACAAAAGATATCCGAACACCTGTCTCCATGGAGCTAACCAGGGTGATGTGAGGAGAGAGATAAACAAAATAACAAGTCTATGACATCAGATATTAGAAGGAAACTGCCACGAAGAGAAATGAAACAGAGAAGCGGGGTGAGGAGCGCAGGGTGGGTTTGCACAGTGAGTGAGAGTGCTTGGAAGGACTAGCACTGAGGTGGCATTTAAATGGAGTGAGCCACGCAGTCATGCAGGGATCCAGGGAGGGAGCTCCAGGAGCCGGGAACCCAGAGTGCAGCCAGGTCTGCTTACGAGCAGAAGGGAGAGCAGGTGTCTGGGGGTGAGGGGACAGTAAGGTTCAGAGAGGACAGAAGAGGTCACAGGCCAACAAGCGGGGACAGGTTGTGTGGAAGCTGAAAAGTGTGGTGAGGATTTGGGCTTTGACTTGGGGAAGATGAGGAGACATTGAGAAGTTCAGAGCAGAGCAGTGCATGATCTGACCTCCATTCTAGAAGGGCCGCTGCTGCTTGGTGGATAACACTCTGTATCAGAGGAAAGGTTAAAACAACATGAAAAAATAAAATTCCCACCTTGATAAGTTCTTGCTTTAGTCTCTGATTCTATAGTTCCCGTTAGGACTTCCTAGAGAAACACAGTCACAGTCAGGGAGACCCACGTGGAAGCCCTCACTCTGACCCCGATGGCCCATCACACACGGACAAACCACCTAAACCACCTGCCTCCATTTCTGCATCTGTCAAATGGGGACATTCGTGGCAGCCCTATCCCCCTCCTTACTTGTGTAGAGCATGAGATACAACTACAGAAATGCAACAACTTGAAAGTAAAGATGCCCTTAGGCTCTTAGATCCCGGGAGTGAAGCCAACACTTCTCGCCCAGGGTCCCCTTGTTCAAGCTGGGACAGGGTGTGGCCCATAGGCTGCAGCCAGCAGCAGCAATCTGACAGCTCCAGATGAGACAGCTAGGATGTTGAGGGTGTCACGGCATCCAAGGCGACCCAGCACGAGGCGGTGTCTGGAATGTGTGTATAGCTGTGAGGTGTGAAGCAGCACCAGCACAGTGTCATGAGATAGATGACTTGGGAGGGATTCTCACCACAGAATGTCCCCCTAAAGTGCCCCAAATTCCCCATGCCACAGCTAGCTACTTGTAAGAAATTGTGTTTGTATTTTTCATTTAACAATCACCAAATTCATCTTCAAATTGTGCAAACTGAAAATCAGCTCATGAACTGAGAATAATTTTTTTTTTTGAGTTGGAGTCTCTGTCACCCAGACTGGAGTGCAGTGGCACGCTCCTGGCCACCACAGCCTCGACCTGCTGGGCTCCAGCAATCCTTCCGCCTCAGCCTTCCAAGTAGCCAGAACTACAGGTGCGCACTACCATGCCCAGTTAATTTTTGATTTATCGTAGAGATGAGGTCTCGCCAAGTTGCCCAGGGGGGGTCTCGAACCCGCGGGCTCAGGCAATCCACTTGCCTCAGCCTCCTAAAGTGCTGGGATTACAGGCTGAGCCACCAAGCCCAGCCAAGGATAATATTACCATTTGTAGAACATAAGAACTTTTTAAAAATTAGCTGGTTTTTTTTTCATTTCATATCTTTATTTATTATAGATTCAGGGGGTACAAGTACATGTTTGTTACATGCACATATTGTATGGTGGTGGGGATTAGGTCTCAGGTGATCCGTTCCCCAGAGAATGAACATTGTAGCCAATAGGTAATTTCTGAACCCCCATCACACCTTATGAATCCCCAGTGCCTATCATTTCCATCTTTGTGACCATTGAGCCCCCACATATGAGTGAGAACATGCAGTGTTTGGTTTTCTGTTTCTGAGTCAGTTCACTTAGGATGATGTTCTTGAGATCCATCCACGTTGCTGCCCAAGACATGATTTCATTTTTTTTTTTTTTATGGCTGCGTAGTATTCCATAGTGTTTCTATATCACATCTTCTTTTTATCCAGTCAGTTGTTAGTGGGCTTGGTTAGGCTGTTTCCGTGATTTTGCTATTGTGAATAGTGCTGCAGAGAACATGCAAGTACAAGTATCTTTCTTATATGATGATTTCTTTTCCTTTGGATAGCTCTCTTGTAGTGGGATTGCTGGGTTGGATGGTATTTTGATTTTTAGTTCCTTGAGACATCCCCATACCGTTTTCCACAGAGGTTAAATTAGTTTACAATCCCACCAACAGTGGTTGAATGTTCCCTTTTCTATGCAACTGGTACAACATCTGTTGTTCTTTGACTTTTTAATAACGGCCATTCTGACTGTTTTGTAAGGTGATATCTCATTGTGGTTTTAATTTGCATTTCTCTGATTGCTAGTGATGTTGAGCATTTTTTCATGTTTGTGGACTGCTTGTATGTCTTTTTTTTTTTTTTAAGAAGTATCTGTTCATGGGCTTTGCCCACTTTTTGATTTAAAAGCATGGAGTTAAAGTTTCAAACACTACAAGGGGAAATAAAGTGAGAGGGATGTCACCCTCCCTCTACTGACACCTATTCCTTTTGCACAAGTGAGAAGAGATTTGTGTGTATTGTGTGTACAATGTGTGTATTTCCTTCCAGAAGGGATATCTACACCTCTAACTATGCCTTCGAGGACTTTTTATACATATATGCCCATACAGTCTATCCTCACTTGGGATATCCTATCTGCATTTGGGAATGCACCTACTTGCTAACATTTATTTGTAACCCCAACATTAATACTCATAGGGCTTTCAAGGTCAATCGCAAACATGCAGAGAGCAGCAAAAGCAGCAAAAGATTTGAGTCACCAGCTCACGGAGCCCCACTGAGAGTGAACAAGGTGTCACCTGCCTTCTTGTCTCAGCTCTCAGACTCTGAACAAGTGTCCTTTTTGTGGTCTATTTGGTGCCACCTTGTTCTCATGTTTGTGCTTTCTGTTAGTGATGTTGCTATTTAAAATGTCCCCCAAGCACAGTGCTGAGTGCCGTCTTGTGTCCTGAGCACAAGAAGGCGGTGATGTGTCTCATGAAAATCTGTGTGTTAGAGAAGCTTTGTCCAGGGGTGAGTGATAAGTGTTGTTGCTTGTGAGTTCAATGTGAATGAGCCAGCAGTATCTATGAGATAAGGTGTCATTAGAGAAATACACCTAAAGCAAGGTTATATAGTGATGAGTTGATAAAATTATTGTGACTTGATGCTCAGGAGCTCTATCTTTCCCTGAGAAGCAATAGCTTGGTATTTGCTAATTCAGTGCTCATGGTGGCTTTACAGAATATAACTACCACGAATAACAAGAACTTATTATATACCATTCTTTCAACTTTAAAATGGTTGACTTACTGTACTTTGTGTGGTACTCTGATTTTTTTTTAATGTAACAATGTATCTTGGATATTACTCCATATTGGCACATGAAGAACTTCCTTATTCTTTCTCATGACTGCATAATACTCCATGGAGGGAAATGCAATTTAAGCACATGCCTATTGATCTGGGTTGTTTTCCATCTTTTGCTAATTTCTACAGTGCTGGAAAGGATGTGTTATGCAAATGCTTCTGAGTACTTGAGTGTGAGTAAAGCTGTAGGATGACTTGTGAGTAAGAGGAGGAGCAGGGTCAGAAGGTAAAGGCAGGCAGGTGACATTTGATAGGTCTCCCCAAATCGCCTTCCCAATAGTCTGAGTCTGTTTACCCCCAATGTATGGGGATCATAATTGCTCAAGGGGAGGTTGTATCCGTTTCTAGGCTTGCTGAAAAAAATTAGTGGG
Source organism: Carlito syrichta (assembly GCF_000164805.1). Taxonomy (NCBI): domain Eukaryota; kingdom Metazoa; phylum Chordata; class Mammalia; order Primates; family Tarsiidae; genus Carlito; species Carlito syrichta. The sequence continues at coordinate 353,616 of NW_007252726.1, forward strand.
TTCAAACAACAGAAACTACTCTTACCGTTCTGGAGATCAGAAGTCCAAAATCAAGGTGTTGGCAGGATGGGTTCTTCCTGGAGGCTCTAGAGGAGAAATCATTTCACATCTCTCTCCCAGCTTCTAGCCCTTTCTGGACACCCTTACAATTCTTTGACTCCAGTCTCTCTGCCTCCGCCTTCACGTGGCATCTCCCTGCGCGTCCTTGTGCCCAAATTTCCCTCTTCTCATAAGACCCACTCTAATCCAGTGTGACCTCATTTTAACCTGATGACATCTGTGAATACCCTATTTCCAAATAAGGTTGCAGTCACAGGTACTTTGGGAATTCCACCCTTGGAGGGGACACAATTCAACTCACAGTAGAGGTATCATCAAAGGTGTTGATCCTTGCCTCTCTGAGAGACCCCAAGCTTTTTCATAGCAGAGTCATCAGGTTTATGGGGGAAATCCCAGAAGGTTACCTGCTTCCACCAGACCCCACTGACTACTTCATACGCTGCTGCTGACATGTGTCAGCCCTGATCAGAGGTCTCCAAAGCGCATTCATGGTCAGAGGCAGGAGGTTAGGGAGGTAGGGTGGGAAGTGTCATAAGGTATCTTCCCACTTTTCCCTGACCAGGGCACCACTTGAGGAAACTTGATGACTAGTAGTCAAGTCACATTTCACAGGAGCTTAGATTGTAAAGTTCTGCAAAGTGAAAATCACACACAGTCAATACAATGCTTGAGAAGGATGGTTTGAACTTCAAAAGCCATCAATTGCTTCTACTTGTCTTACATATGAGTGAGGTTTTCCCAGGGTGGTGGAGGCCAAGGACTAGCCCAGGGTCTCTGTGTCAACCCCTGTGTGTGTCAGGGCTTTGGGACCCATCTCCCCTACACTTAGGGATAGATGCTTCTGACCAGAAGCCCCACAGACCCTGGATTCTGCACTGTAAGAGGAAGCATAGTCAGTCTAGCCTCCCTTCTCTAGCCAAACCATCCTCTTTCCTGCTGCAGGGCCTGTGAGATTGTAAAATTCCCTGGGTGTGCAGGCTCAGCCAACATGGAACCCCAAGCCAGGATCTGTCAGCAAGATGGATGGCCCAGAGGCGACCCATGACCCCCAGGGACACAGAGGATGCCTCCAATTCTCTCAGCGGCCCCCATAAGCTCCTTTTCATTTTCGGTCAATGGGGGCAAAGAATTTCTCTTTGGGCCAGTAGCCCTCATGATGAAGCCTGTGTCCTCAGCCTTCCCAGCAAGGGAAAATGAGGGAACAGGGCTGCTGGGAGCCTTCCCTAGTTCCACCCTGCTTGCTAATCCAGAAGGACGAGGACTGTGACTGAGAAAGTAGAAAAGCAGGAAAAATGAGACCCTTCTCAGGGCTCTGACAGAGATGTAGGGACCCCCTGGGTCCGATCGATAAAATATGTAATGGGCTGAGGAGGTTTGCTCTGGGAAATTTCCCTGTCTGCTCCATCCAATTATCCCATCTCCTGATGAGGAGCCTAAGTGTTTCACCCATGTAAGTGATATTTAAAGACCGACCTTTGTGTAGGAGGAGGCTGAGGCGGGGGAGGGGCGGGGGTGGACTCCCCAGTAAACATCAGCTTAAGAGGCGCAAACAAAAATGTTGTGCACAATTCCTGATTTATTGACTGACTTCTCCCAGTCAATTTCCCACCGGGGAGCTGCATAGGGCTGCAAAGCAAGAGGTGAACAGATTGGAAGCCATGTGAAAATCTTCCAGATGATGCTCAGAAAACAGGGTGTCATCCCGTGAATACATTGCCAGCTCCCTGTGACGGCCGGATAAAAATCCCTGAGCAGAATTTACTGCTGGGTGTTTACAGTTAATCCAAAGCACCAAACACAATCAGGGCTTAGGACCAGCGCTTGATAAATGATGTACCGAGGTGGGGAATCTTATTTGCCAGAAGTTTCCCATTAGGATTTCGAGGGGGCGGGGGTGAGGAGGGTGAAATGGGTCAGAGTGATGGGAGAACAACTCTGGGAGGACCCTCAGGGATGAGGGAGGAGAGGGACAGGAGCATCGGGTGAGTCCTCGAGCCTTCCTAGAGCAGCCCAGTGGGCCAGAGGGAGAGGGGGAAAGATGGCAGCCATTGCTCATGGGAGGAAGAACTGTCGATTGGCAGAATATCCAGGAAAGTTTGGAGAAGGAAGATGGGATGAGAGATAGGAAAACAGAAGACTCCTCTTCAGATTGGAAAGGAAAAGGAAGGGTTTTGTGTGATGATTTTTTTAAAAGAAGGGGTATCATTACAAGTTTTATCTCCTTTAATATTCTAAGAGAAGAAATCCAATACTGAAATTATCTTTCATCAGTGTCATCTAATGGATTTTTTTCCTGACAGTGTGGCCATATACTTAACAGAGCCCCAAGGGGAATGGGGGAATTACTTGGGTTGCACTTGAGGGATACATCAGGATTCTGGTACGAATGGGTTGTACTCAGCACAGACCTGGGCAGAGCGTTTATCACTGTGACCTCCTGGTTCTGGACTTGAGAAGTCTTGGATTTGAGGTTCATCTGCCCTTAGCCATCCTGGGTCTTGGAATACAACTGCAAATAGAGAGACATTATAGTTAGGATATGGTAGGATATGTTAGGTGGAGAGTCTCAGAGTAATGTGTATGACCGACCAACTGAGAAAGCCTTATTAACTTCCTCTGGAATAGTCTGAAGGCTTACATTTGAAATCAAGGCCAGGTGCAGTGGCTCATGTCTATAATTCCAGCACTTTGAGAGACCGAGGTGAGAGGATCTCTTGAGCCCAGGAGTTCAAGACCAGCCTAGGCAACAAAGCACGTTCTCATCTCTACTAAAATTTTAAAAAATTAGCTGGGTATGATGGGCGTGCCTGTAGTCCCAGATACTTGGGAGGCTAAGAAGGAAGGATCACCTGAGCCAGGGAAATCAAGGCTGCGATGAGCCATGAATGTGTCACTGCACTCCAGCCTGGGCAACGGAGTGAAATCCTGAATTGTAAACAAATAAATAAATAAATAAGATAGATTTTTTTCCCCACCTCCTAATTTCCAAAACACCAAGAATTTTTCTTTTTTCCCCCCCAGAAATTAGAGGTCTTTGCCATCTATGTCACAGGCTATGAAGAGAGAGGAAGAGATAGAAGAAGAAGGAGGAAGAGTGGGGAAAGAAGGAAAAGCAGAGGAGAGAAATTAAGAAATTATAGCCTGTTCAGACATTAAGAGAAGTTTATCAGATTAGTTCAAAATTACTCCTTAGGTTTTTAAAATAATTTAGAAATGGAGTCCCAGTCCTCCCTTCCTTTGGTCACTCAAAAACTTTTGGAATGCTAAATATTTGAAGGAATAAAGGAATGAGGAATTGTCCTCCTATTCCACAGAACCGCACACCTGGAAGGTCCACAATGCATATCTTGTAGCCTGCCTGAAGAGCTGGCCATAGGGTGCCAAGTCTGCCCCTAGGAAGAGATCACTGAGTTCTGCTCTCTGAGAATTTACAACCCAGTGGCAGGAAAAAAGAAAGCCAGAAAGAAGGGGGCAGAGAGACAGAGCTGACCAGACAAATCCACACTCTGGCAAGGAACCTCTAACTCCTATTTTCATGCTGTGGCCCACTGTAAGAGACTGCATCTCTCCCCTCCCTGTATGCACACGCTTTGCCATGGGACTTTGCAGGTCTTTCGTTAAAGGGATGGAGTCTATTTCACCACCACCCAACATTGCCTTACCCGCAGGACTTGTTTTGCCCAGTGGGACAGGGAGGACATGATGGTGAGCCAGTTCTGAGCCTAGGTTTTTCACAAGTACTCACACGATTGCATTCATTCTCTTATCCTTACGTCATCACCACAAGCAGAACATGCCCCCAGCCCACTGTCTGTCTCAGGAGGAAGACAAGAGACATGCAGACCAGAGCCACCCAGGCCAAGCCCAGGTTAGGTCATCCAGCCTTCCACTGACCCTCAGACCCATGAGAACAAACACTTGCTGTTTTCAGGTGTGGTTTGTTAGCAGTAGCTAGCCAGTACATCCCTTCCTGTAGATGGCTCAACATCCCCAGTGCACATGTCTGGCTTATCTGCACCTTCCACAGCACCCATGCCACTTGTTTCTTTGCATACTATCCTAATACTAATTTCCTAAGACCCCTCAGCACCACCACTGACTTTTTTAGTCTACCTGTTTCCCATTTACCAACGTTTCCTCTCCTCTGAATCTTTCTCGAGTCCACAGAACCTCTTGCATCTGGGTCTGGCTCATCCTTCCCTCACCCCTCTACCCTGCACTTGGCATTCACACCCGCTCCTCCTTCCTCCTCTCCTTGCCTCCTAGCGTGGGCTGGTGTTTACCTCTCCTCCTCCACCCGGAATCCCCACTGCCACCTTTACAGGAAGAAATTTAGAAATGCTCTGTGAAGGCATTACTCATACACGAGACATTGTCACTGTTGACAGGGTAGGTAGGTCCCACAGCGGGCCTCGGTGACCTCCAATGCCAAGATCTTCTGGCAGAGGAAGGCGGATTTTTGTGGAATAGACACAACCTTGTCTGGCAGCATGAAGTCTCTGCCAACAGCAAATTCTGTCGACTGCGACTATTATTTGACAGCATTTGTTAACATATTAATGACAGGAAAAGGCGGCTTTTTGGCAGAAATATCTCATCCCTGAGTCTTCCTCAATTGAAGGAAAGGAATGGGGTTGTGTGAGAAGGGAAAACAGGTGCAAAAGAGCCAATACTCTCAAGAGAGGATCTCGTTTCCATGCTGTCTTGGAGTGTGGGCTCTGGTGCAGACACTCTTGTCCGATGAGCCCCCAAAGTCACAGCTAGGGTTGCAAGGAACAGCGATCCACACAGCTCACTCAGGCAAAAGGGGTGTCTCCATCAGGACCCATCAGGAAACACGATGCACTCAGATGAAGATAATTCAAGAAGAACTGAAGAAAGTGACTACAGTTATCCCTTGGTGTCTCTAGCGGTCTAGAATCCTCCACAGATGCTCAAGTCCCTTATATAAAATGGCAACGTATTTGTATATAACCTACACGCATCTTCTTGTACACTTTAAGTCATCTCCAGGTTACTTATAAGTACTGTATTCTTTTAAAAATTTGTATTATTGTATTGTTCTTTTTAAAATATTGCGTGATATTTTCCATCCAGGATTTGTTGGACTATGGTTGGTTAGACCCCAGGTAGGTAGGCCCACGGATGCAGGGGGCTGACTGTATTGAGAAAGGGGTGAAAAGGCTTTCAGGAAACCACAGGGGGAAATGCAGGATCTTGGGGCTAGTTATGAGGCTACCACCACCTCTAGGCCCACAGAGGTAAGGGAGGATCTGACGCCCAGAACCAGGGAGGAGGGAGTCACATAGGTGACCTCAACTTCAGTGGAGGGCACAGCCAGCCCATGGCGATCCCATGAGGAAGGAGCTGGCGGGCGGGGGCCAACACCTTGGACTTGCTCTCTCCTGTCCTTCTGGACTCCTTCTGGGGATCCGCATTGGATGGGAAGCCAAAAACAGGGTAGTCTGTTGCTGCCATCCATAGAGATTGGCCTCCTAGACTGAGTTGAAGGGAATAGAGTGGAGAGTGGGCTTGGAGATCTATAGTTCCTAACACACCCCAGATAGCTGTCCAGGCTGCGCCTTGAAAAGTCTGACGCTGAGAAGGAGCTCTAGGTTTGAGACTCCTAGACGCCCCAGTAGTGGATCCACCATGCACACAACTCTGTTCTCTGTGGCCTGGTGCTTTCTGCCTCACCACCAACTGGCAAGTCAAGTTGTTTCTTTGAATTCCAAAGGAGAGAGTCTGATTGGCACAGTTTTAGGCCACTTACAGGAGACAAGAGGACACTATGAGCCTCTGACTGCTTGGGCCCTGCAAGCTTCCTGCCATTGGCAGGCGACGGGATAAACATCTGGGAATGATGCTCACTCATTCATCCATTCTGCCTTAGTTTGAATCTTCCTAGAAGCAAATCCTGAGACCATGATAGATAGATGCAGGCAGTTTATTTGGGAGGTGGACTCAGGAAGCATGAAGTAGAATGCGGCAGGAAAGAAAAGCATTCAATGAAGCATGTGTTTGCAAGCCAACACCACCATGGGCACCAGGGGCTTAGTGATCAGTGTAGAACATCTGCTTCAACTGGGGTGGAGACTGTGGGATTTTTTTTTTCTTTGAGTCTCACTCCTTTGCCCAGGCTGGAGTGCAGTGGCATGTACGCTCATGGCCACTCCAGCGTCAACCTGCTGGGCTCTGGCGATCCTTCCGCCTTAGCCTTCCGAATAGCCAGAACTATAGATGTGCGCTACCACGCCTGGCTAATTTTTTATTTTATTGTAGAGACAAGGTCTTGCCAAGTTGACCGGACTGGTCTTGAACCCGCGGGCCAAGTTGACCGGACTGGTCTTGAACCCGCGGGCTCAGGCAATCCGCTCACCTCGGTCTCACAAAGTGCTGGGATTACAGGCTGAGCCACCGAGCCCGACCTTGGGATGTTTATAGTTACAGTCATATTATATTTTGATATACCTATTATATATATTGTATATAACATCAGATATATTAAATATACATATATTTATATATTTCAGTCATTAGCTGAAGGCCGCTGAGCATAGGAGGCCGTCATTCTTAGGTACTTTTTGGTTTAGGGGCCAGAGAGTGTCCTCAGGCAGCTGGAAGTCATGGGCAGTGCACCATGATGGTGTGAAAGGTACTTGGAGTTTGTTTTAATCAGGCATGTAAGACGCTCATGCGGGAAGAATGCTCTTTAAAAATACCCACAGATTTCTAGAAAGCCAGGACATGCCACACCGGGCCACACAAAGCAGCGCCATGTCATCCAGGGGGCAGAGGGAGCCAGAAACACGCAAGAGCCTTTCCGGTGGTTTCAGATGGGAAGGACGGGTGAGGCAGGGTGAGTAGGCTTAGGACTGGTTGTTTGAATAATCTCAGTGGGCTCTGGGGCATAGTGCTGCCTCTCATTGTCTGTTGTCCAGCCCTCCAGTAAGCATGGGGGTTCCTGCCCACATTGTGCCTTGCATATGGCCTTGTGGACTTCAGCTCAGGGCAGGAGCAGGACACCCCACACATGCAGGCGCCACTCATGTGAAAGAAGACAGTGAGCGTATTTCTGGTCCCATGTCTAGTCAGAGCCAGGAGTGGGCACCACTTGAGAATTCTCCAAGCAGTTGGGCACACATTCCATGGCTCCCTGAGCCAGAGCTGACCAGGGAGACACCGCCCAGTGGCTTTTTAGGACATGACGTTTTCTGTTGAACGAACAAGGCACGCTCTGCCTCCTCCAAGGCCACTCGGGGGAATTTGCGAATCTACACAAGAGGCCGGTCGGCCCTGAACAGAAAAGAATGCATAGACAACCCCGCTGGAGGAAGTCAGGGGGGGCAGAGCAGAGTATCACCTCCTAGAGAAGGATCCTGCTACATGGGGGCTCTCCATGGCCCCTTCCTTGCATTAAAAAAAAAATCCACTTTCAAGGGTGAGTGCCTCTGGAGGTTGCAAACACCAAAACTCTTCAAACAAGGCAATTAATTTTTCTATTCAAACCCCATCCTCCCCGAAGCCATGAGCGTTTTCTCTTAGTAAACTCTGAACATTAACGTGGCTGGAACTAAATCAGTTACTCACATTGGAAATAAGACAGCCACACACCAAAAGGAGTGGGAAAAAAGTCACGAGGGCGTGTGAAAAATGGACCCATTTCTAGAGTATCCTTTGGAAAACATTGGGTGCTTCCCCTTGATTTCCGAGTTAATGGGTCTCCTGTTTCCAGGATGCTGTCTGTCTCTACAGATGAGAGCCAGTGTGACTCGACACACCTTCCCTCCCCGGGGAGTAAGCGGAGGTCTCTGCTTCCAGGCAGTGTGGCCAGGCACGTCGCTGGCCCAGCCTCCTACAACTCAGATGCAGCATTGCACAGAAATGCTCAAAGCCCAGGACAGTTGCAAATGGCTTTCTTCATTATGATTTTTTTTCCTAGAGCTTGCTAATTAAATCATTAAAATTTTATCTTCACTTAACCACGGATAAGAAGCATTTGAAACATTTAATTAGTATGCTGCAAGAGGTGCATGGGAGCCAGGAATCTCTAAGTTGGACCTGGTTAGGAAGGAGTGGAGGAAGGGATGAGGAAGGGGAAGGTGCAGGAAGGGAGACAGCGGAAGAGGGCGGGATGGTTTATTTACAAAGGGTTTGCGGCTGTTCTGCAGGTTGCATTGAGTGCTGGAGAAGAATCAGATCCACCTGTCTGGTCCTGCCCTGCGCCTCTTGTCATGAGACGGCCACGGCCAGGTTTTTACCCAGGATGGCTACATGGTGAGCGGGGGTGGGGAGAGAGCACTTCTGGAGTCTCAGGGCTCTTGGCTCAGCATTCTAAATTGCATTTCAGATTTTACATACATTTACATGCAGGGTCTCTGAGTTCCCTGCCCTTCTCTCACTCCCAGTCAGCAAAATAAAATATCATGAAATAAATTGAAGTTGTGCAACTCCAAGGTCAAGCTAATCCTCAGCAGGTTGAGGAAAGGGCCCCCGGGTCCCCGGGGAATAGAAACTGCCGGTTCCAGAGCCTGTCCCCCGTGCCTAGCCGCTTGCGAAGCATTTCCTATGATCTCACACGATCCCACAACAGCCCCAGAGGTGGTGTTATCGTCTCCTTAGCCATGATGAATCTATGGCTGTATACGTTTCCTAGGGCTGCGGTGACAAAGTACCACAGTGAGTGGGTGGTTTAGAGCCGCAGACATTTATTTTCTCACAGTTCTGGAGACCAGGAGTCCAAAATCGGGCGCTGTGTTCCCTCTGAGGCCTGTGGGGAAAGATTCTTCCCTGCCTCATCCAGCTTGTGGTAGCCTCGGATGTTCCTTGGTTTGTGGCCGCGTCTTCACGGTCTTCGCCGGGCATCCTCCCACACTCTCCACATCCTCTCTCCTCTATGTGTGTCTGTCTGTGTCTAAATTTCCCCTCTTCGTCAGGACACAATCATGTTGGGTTAGGCTCCATCCTAATGATCTCATCTTAATTATCTCTGTAGAGACCCTACCCTTCAAATAAGGTACTGGAGTTAGGACTCCAATGCATCCAATAACGATAGCAATGTGAGATTTGGGAGGCTGTCCAAGGTCACGCAGCAGGTCAGAATGGGAGCCGGGCTTCCAATCCAGGTCCACCCTCAGCCCCAGGCTCCTGGTTGCTGTGTCTTTGAATGTGCATCCAGGGCCCCAAGGTCAGGGGCCTCTGCTACTCCCCCAGGAAGGTCTAGTCCTGGAGCTGGCCAGGATCGTCCAGCAGGACATCAGGCAGGCCCAGAGCCTCCCAGACTAGGCATGGCAGGAGTTGGCTAGGCCCGTGGACCTCCAGGGGTCTGAAGCAAGCCTCAGAGCTTCCCTCGTGGGTGGAGATGCCCACCGTCTTCCTCTGTCCCCGTTGTCATGTGGAATTTCAGGGTCACTGCATGTGTGAATAAATCTCCATGTGCAAAAAAAAAAAAAATCTCCATGTGCAAGGTCTTCAGGGGGTTCTTTCTAGGGGGCCACCCCCTTTCTCCAGGCCCACTGGATGCCTGGCTCATACCTAGCCCCCAAGCTACTTTTTGTCCCTGGATAGGACAAAGTGTAGGGCCAAAGTGACATCCTCATCAGCCATGACCTGAGGGTGTCGGAGATCAGCGGGACCTCCTAAGATGCTCCCTTGTGTCCTGAGCCCTGGGAGTGCCCACCCAGGGGTTGACTGGAAGGGAGGGACTGGACATATCTTCTCCATCCCCCAGGTTAATCCCTTCCTCCTGGAGCTTCCTCTTACCACCCCCATCCTGCTTGGGGCAAAGCTCCAAGATGCCAGTCAGAGAGAGGAGGCTGGGGGAGGCAGAGGCAGGGTGTGGTCTGAGACAACAGGGCACCCATCCTGGCTCCCCGTTAGCTCAGGTTCAGTGGATGGTCTCTTGGGATGGCTCTGCTTTCATTTCAGTTACAAATAAGTGAGTCGAAGGCCATGCTGAGAGGCAGACAGCCCCCAGGCATGCTGGCGCACTGGCCAACTTTTCTATAGGACGGGATTAGAGAGGGGAAGGATTTCCCATTAAACATAGTAATTATTAAAATCCTTTGAGGCAACATGCAGGAAAGAGTATGCAAAACACTTAAGGAACTTTTGGTGCTAAACTGCTATTTTACTGTCAAATTGCAGACATGGTGGGAGAAAGAACACACCAACGTCAGCTCTCACAAAACACAACATACAGTCGAGAGCAGCGGCGACAGCTATTAACCTGATCTGTTTGTTATGAGATAATGAGAGTGTTCAGCTCTTTGATTTCTGCTAACTACCTTGGGAGTTTAACCCTTCCTTCTGGAACGGGCTCTGGGCTGGAATGTGTTATCTGATCATCGGCCTTCCTGGCAAATTCCCTTGTGTGTAAGGAAAGCAGGATTTCTGATGCTTGGGCGATACACTGATCTCACTGTATGACTGAGATGTCTTCAAAGAGCTGGAGAGGGGGAAGAAGGTGAGCTGAGAGGGGAAGGAAGCCCTCTGGCTGGAGGAGAGAGCGGAGGGACAAGTGCTCCATCACTTGCAATCCCCTGCCACAATGAATTTGCCAGTTCCTCCTGGTCAGGGAGGGAGGGTGGGCAGGGAAAGGTCAGTCTGTGGGGCCCCTCACAGTCCTGGGTGTGAAAACAGGGGCTCTGATGCCTCTCCCCTCACCCACAGCAGGTAGGAACGCACCTCACTCCTCCCAGGAGCAAAGCATGTGTGTGTTCAAGAAAGTTCTGGTTAGATTCTTGGGCTGGGTGGAGAGGAGGCAAGTCAAGTTTGCTTCCTTATTAGGAGGGAATATTCCAAAGAACAGAAAGCCTTTGTGAGTTGTGTCCTGAGCTTTCTATCGCCCCGAGCACTCCCAAGGGATTTACTGATGCCCTGGGCTGTTCAGGTTGACTGGAGTCTGAGGGGGACTCTTAATTGGTCCTGCAGTCTCCAGCACATCCACTCCATCTGCCTTGGGTATGTATGGCTCCACTCTCACCATAAAACCAGCACATGTGGCTGTGGTAGCAAGAGGGGTTTCTCCGCTGACCAGTGACTGTGACAAGCCTGAAAATGTGCTTTATCAGGCCCAGTGGATAGTGTTTGGGGTCAGAGGCCACTTTTGTCTCTTCTCCTGACACTAGGCTCCCCCAGGGACCCTTGCCAGTGATATTCTGAGAGTATTGGGCTTGCTACTTGAGGAGTGGTCCATGCACCAGCAGCATTGGCATCCACTGGAACTTTGTAAAAACCCACACTTACTGACTCAGAGTCTGCATCTTATTTTATTTTGTTTATTTTTTAAGCTTTTAGAGACGTTCTTACTCTGTCACCCAGGCTGGAGTACAGTGGTGCAATCATAGCTCACTGCAGCCACGAACTCAGGGGCTCACATACCCCTCCCACCTCAGCCTCTTAAGTAGCGGGGACTAAAGGCGTGTGCCACCACACCCAGCTAATTTTATTTTTGTAGAGTCAGGGGGTCTCACTTTGCTGCCTAAGCTGGTCTCGAATTCCTGGGCCCAAGCGATCCTCCCACCTCAGCCTCCTAAGGTGCTGGGATTATAGGCATAAGCCATGGCACCTGGCTAGAATCTGCATTTTTGACAAGGCCTTGGCATAACTTGATGCACGTGGCATCAGGAGAAGAACTTCTCTGAGACGCATGAACCTGGGTTCAACAAACACCCCCCCGTGAAAAAGAACAGAAGGGATGAAATCTCCAGATCTACCTAACCTGAAGGAAAAGTCCTGAAAGGGAAGAACCCATCATGGGTAAGCCTGATCCCCCTTGTCCCTGGAAAACAAAGAGCTGCTTTTGAGCTGGGCTTCTTGAAGAGTAAAGTGAGGAGTGTACTCCGCATATTAGGTGAGACACAATGCCCTCCAGGAGGGAAACCTAGAGCATTAAGAACACAAGACCAAAAAGATACGCTCCCTTGACCCTTTACTGTGCGCGCCCATGTTCCAATCTGTGATGTGCTTGTGTTATCGCCTCCTGCTGGGATCCACGGGAAATACACCTGGCCGAATGGCAGTGAGGTGCGGGGTGGGGACTGTGTTAGGATCTGTAGAGTCAAACCAGACCTAGCAATAACGTCAATAACAACAATGATAATGACAACCAACATTACTGAGGATAGCTCTTTTCCAAACATTATCCTGGAATCTTTTTATGTTATTTCATTTAGTTCTCACAGCCCCCTATGTGGGGGGGGTCCCATGGTACCCTCAGTGCTGAGTGTTCACAGCCTAAGGGCCTCATCATTAAGTTTTCTCTGTGGCCCACCATCTAAGTTCAAAGACCCACTCATTTTGCAGACAGAGACCCCGTGACTGCAGATGGTCAGCTCCACTGTCCCGCAGCTTTGGGGTCCAGTGCTTTGGCGCTCTATGAAGGTCTGGCCGGTGGAGGAGGACTTCGCCTGGTGGGTGCTTGTGAGGGCTCTCCGGGAAATTTAAGGAGAGAGGGAAGGACAGGGACAGTTGCACGAGAGGGGGTGGTGTTTGCAAAGAACATTTGGACTCCTGCTCTGGCCACTGCCAAAAGAGAAAATGAATTGAGCAAAACTATGCTTCAGAGAGAGAGTGACCCAAAGAGCACCTCTGTGAACTTTGGCTGCTCATCTCCTAAACTATCAAACACCTTGAAGCCAGGTGTGGTGGCTCATGCCATATAATCCCAGGTCTTTGGGAGGCAGAGGTGAGGGGATTACCTGGGCTCGGGGGTTTGAGACCAGCCTGAGCAGCATGGCAAGACCTTGTCTCTACAAAAAATCAGCCGGGTATGGTGGCACATGCCTGTGTTCCAGCTACTTGGAAGGCTGAGGCAGAAGGATTGCCTGAGCCCTGCAGGTCGAGGCTGCGGCTACTGTGAACATGCACTCCAGCCTGGGCAACAGAGTGAGACTCCAATTCCAAAAAAAAAAAATCTTCTTGAAAGGATGCGAAGTTAAGGAACACAAATTCCCCTCAGAGTTATAGAATATAATATTAGTAGGCACCCAATGACCAATTTTTCAACAAAGAGCTCACCAAGTCAGTCAGGCAAAAGATACAAAACAGAGCACTACCACCACCAACACACACACACACACACACACACACACACACACACACACACACACACCATCATTCCAGAGCTTTGTCATCTTCCCAAACTGAAACTCTGCCCCCATTCAACAGTTTCCCCCATCTCCCCACCTCCCACCCCCAGGGGACCTATTTTCTATTTTCCATCTCTATGAATTTGACTCTAGGTGCCGCAGATACGTGAGTTATGAGTGTCTTTAATTAGCTGAATTAAGCTAAACTAAAATCTTCCATGGTTTAACTAAGAGGAAATAGGCACCGTGAGCTACAAAGGCAGATATTGCAATCTCTAATAATAAAAAATAAAGTTTGTAAAATGGAAAACGTGGCCCACACACATTTTTAATTTCCTTGAAACTGACCTCAAACAAATTTAAAATAAAATAAAATAAAATATTTTAAAAAGCAACAAAAGCAACAGCCCAGCCGCTGCTTAAGGAAAGTTCCAGAAAGTGGGAAGTGAAGCCTGTCCTTATCTAATGCCTGACCTCGGGAGCCCTGTGTCGTCTGCTACTTCTCCTCTGGCTTCAGGAGGCCTGTGCACAACATGTTTATGCTCTGAGCCCTCTCTGGAATACGCCATTAGCACAACTGGCGGGTCACAGCCTGTGGTGGGAGCCAGAGGCCACAGGCTCAGATTCTGAGCCAGGAAGCCAGGCAACCCGCCCCTGAGACGCGCCTGGCCCTGTACACATGGACGCCCACCAGCGTGCCCTGGGAACTGGCTGGCTGTGAGTCTGGGCAGGACTTTTCCCTTCTGTGATCCTGTTGCCGAGGGAAGGAGAAGTCCAGAAAGGCTCTCCCCGAAGACCTCTAAGCTCCCGAAGGTGAATCCCCTCATCCCTCCAGGGTCAAGTATAAGTTCTCTTCCTTTTCCCTGGGGAGAGTTCAATTACCTCTCCTGGGCCAGTTAGGAATCACATTCTCTCTAGAAGCCGTTCCAGGCCCTGCCAAGTCTCTCAGGTTTTGGCAAAAACATTTCCAGACCAAGACCTGTGACCACGTCTCTCATCTGGTTCCTTTCGGAGCTCAGATTATTTCTCTTGTAAATGACATCATGGAGCAGAGCGAAATGGTGGGATTCGGAGCTCCCTTCCTTTTACAATGAGCCATTCTGAGCAGAGCTTGGCGGAGTGTAAATGGCACAGATTTGCTCCCGCGAGCCCAGTTACTTCCCCTTCTCAAGGCCTCTCGCCTCCCTGTCCTCGGAATCATCTTTATCTCGGAAGAGGGGTTGCACTCCGGATCTTTTGAGAGTACTTCTCAGGCCTGATCAGTCCACCCTAGGGAAGAATCTCAGCCCGAGGGTCTTGCTGAGAGTTCAGGGACGTTTTCTGCCTCTCACCAGTTCACCCCCTCCTCTCTCTGACTTCCTTC
>NW_007252726.1:368149-380449 GCF_000164805.1 Carlito syrichta
CCCAGCTTGCCCCCCCCCCGCCGCCTCCCCCCACATCCTTCTCTGGAAACAAGAATGCGACAGGGAATTACCTCCCTCAGCAGGACTAAGTGAGCACTGATTTAATGAGCAAAAATTTCATCTCAGCCGGGCTCAGCTGCAGGGAGTGCAGGCCCGGCAGGGAAGGGAGGTCTATGGGGGTCCGCATGGGGGAGATGGGGAGGGGGAGCAGGACCATCTGCGGAGCAGAGATGGGAAGTCTCGGAGAGTGAGGGGCCCAGACGGTTCCCAGGCCACTCCTGGGAGGCTGGCTTTGATACCATCACAGAATTGGGACCAGAGTCAAAGCAAAGGGATGAATTTGTTAGCTGGAACACAGTCCCGAATTCTCCCCAGGAAATTCACTGAAAGAGAGATTTAACCTGTGAGGGTTTCAACAAGGCGATGAATCACCCGACTCCGCTCCCCTTTCATAGCCAACATTTCACTTTCCTACCTTGGGTTAGATAAATTAATGCAGAACATCCTGAAACTCCTGGGGTGCTTTGAAGTTTTCAAAGGGCCTTTGCTTACATTGTCTCCTGTGATCCTCCCGGCAGCCCCCATGGGTGAATGGGCAGGGAGGTTGGGGTGTGGTCCTCATCCTACAAATGGAGGTGCAGAAGACCAATAAGGGTCAACAACTGCCCCAGCCCACCTGGCCTGGCCTCCTTAACCAGGTGTGTCTTGAGTTCAGGCTGCTTCGTGGCATGGTGTAGGGAAAGGCCTGGACACAGAGGTCGGAGCCAGATCGGAGACGTATTGTTTCTTTGCCCTGAACCATGTCGCCTCTTCCTTTAATGGCAGGGCTGGGCTCTCGAGAACTGCACCATCCAACACAATAGTAACTAGCCACATGTGACTTAAAATTCAAGCTAATTTAAATTGAATACAAATTAAAAAGTAGTTCCTCCATCCAACTGGTCCCATTTAAAACGCTCAGTAAACACATGTGGCTAATGGTTCCCATATTGGAAAGCGCAGGAAGGACGTTTCCATCACCACAGAAAGTTCTGTTGGACAGCAATAGAACAATAGAACAGTAGAACAGGGCTGGTCAAACACCAGCCCTCAGGTCAAATGCAGTTCGCTGCCTGTTTTTGTAAATAAAGTTTTGTGGGAACAGGAGCACATCCATTCCTTTCTAGATTGTCTTTGGCTGCTTTCACGCATATGGCCCACAAAGCCTAGGGTGTTCACTATTGGTCCTTTACAGAAAGTGTGTTGACCCCTGTGCTAGAAGATGCTAAATATCTAGAGTTTCACTCAGGACAACTCGGTATCATTCCGAGGCCTAGAACAATCCCAAACTGCAGACATTCTGCGTATCTCAACCCCTGGTATTGGGATTAATTGAACACATCTGCCTGTGTGTATGTTTCCAGAGAGGAAATGTGGTTCTTTATTAATAAGATGATTTCCCCCTTCTGTTCCATTTTAGCAGCTTTCTCTCTCTTCTTGGTCTTCACCCCCCACTCTACACTGCCTCCTTTTGCTGCTTGTGAAAGATGCCACCCAGCTGAAGTATCCGTCCCCTGGGGTCCCAGGGACCCAACTGGGTGCTGGGGACCCTCAGAGGCTGGTGTCTGAGTCCCATGGGTCTGTTCTATTTTGCAAGTCCTCTCTCAGTCATTTGTGAGCTCTAATGGAGCGATTTCACAGGATCCTTTGGAAGGGCAGAATCTGGGAACATTAAAAAAAGGTTCATATATATATTATTTTAAAGATGTGGGATACAATTCAGGATTAGGTATACAATGGACATAATACAGGTAAAGTTCGGGCCTCCCTTTGGTCCCCACTTTGCCTGGTTTAAGATCAGGTACCCTTATTGCCGTTGTGTGTCCCACCTCCCACCCCAGCAGTATCCCACTACTGCTGATCCCTTTCTTATAGTATCATGGTAAATGTCCAGGGTCCACATATGAGTGAAAACATGTAAGATCCAGGAACATTAAGAGCAAATGCATACATCCCTGAGTCAAGCACCAGGCCAACATTATCTCATGGGATCTTCCCAACGGTGCTATGAAATGAGTCTGTCATTAACCCATTTTACAGAAGCATGTGCTCAGACCTGTCTGAAGCCTATAACCATCTTTCAGCCACAATGCTTTGCCTCCTGGGAAAACCCTGGATGGTAGCAATGACCTCCTCCCAAAGAGACGGACCTTCCATTGGAAAATTTGAAACACCCACAAAGGCAAAGAGGACAATGTACTGACCATCAACATGACTCTCACCCAGGCTCAACAATTTTCAATTATTCAGGGTCAATTCCATTTAACCTGTTCCTCTACCCACTCCAAGAGAGCCCTGACATCCTGTCTTTAATCTGTAAATATTTCGGTATGTGTCTCCCAAAAACATAAGCATGGGGCCATCATCACACAGCTAAAGGCATTCACAATAATTTCTTAATATGATTAAATATCCAGTCAGGATCGAAGTTTCCTTATCTCTTAGATATTTTTTCTCATATCATTTTAAAATGTGAATTGGGATCTACATAAGATCCATGCACTGTGACTGGTTGATCTGTGTCTTCGGTTTCCCTCATCTTTCCCCAGCAATTTATTTAATGAAGAAATTGGATCATTTGTCCTATAGAGTTTGCCACAGTCTAGATTTTAATGATAACATCATCATGGTGTTATTTGACATGTTCCTCTGTCCTTTATAGTTTCTATAAATCTGTAGCTGGATCTAGAGTCTTGACCAGATTTAGGTTTTGGCGCTTGGCAAGAATATTTCACTACATGGTGCCATGTCCTTCCACAGGGGACACAGAATTCTTGATTTGTGTCTTGATTTGTGTGTGGGGGGGTGTTTGCGGCTTCTAATCATCATTGCTTAGATCCATTAGTTCATTAGGGATGCACAATGCTAATATTTAAATTCTACATAGCTCTTCATTAATTAGCTGAAATACTTCTGTGACAAGGACATTCTCTCATCAACCATTCAGTCACCTGGCTTGAAGTATCATTGCTAATAGGATAAATACTTAAAATCCACCCCCTACCTCATTTTTTTATCAATTTTCAAAATAATGAGTGGGTACCCTAGTACCCCCCAAAGGTGGCCAATGGGGGATGATTTTTCTTCTTTTTTAAGTTCAAGAATTCATGAACTTAAACCTATTTGATGCATTTCATTCCATTTCATTTCATCCCTAACTAGCTATCCTAAGGATGACCAATTATTGAAGGGAGTCTGTTGCACTCTCCCCACACCAGCTTCGGGGCACAAGAGCCACCAGGCAGGATGGGGGACAGACAGGGTCCCCTCACCTTGCCACAGACTACAGGAGAGTCTACTCCTGCATCCCACCCTGGTCAGTCCAAGATCTGCTCACGTGCAGATGGATGATTTACTGACAGTGGCAGAGTGTTCTAGAACACAGCCAGGGGGTGGGAAGGGCCAGGCACCTCTCCTGGTGAAGCGTGAGACACCTGCGTTCGGCTTCTCATGGTGGGCGTATGCCTTGTTGAGCTGTGGTGGATGCAAGCACCGATTCTCAGCTCTAAAATGCACACACACAAACACACACATATACACTAATATGTGCACACAACTGCTGTTCATGAGAGAAAATAATTTCCAGGCTCCTGTTCCCACCTGCTACACACACAGATGCTCTCGGATCTCATAATTGGCCAACATATCTGGTTTGATAAAGGAATAGATTTTGCTTTTTAAGGCACAGCTACCTCTAGCTCCATGAAAGTTTCCTTTTTCACTCCTCTCATCTCAGGCTGTTGCCAAGCAGTGAAATCCTGGACTAACAAGGGAATGTCTAGTTAAGGGGGACTTCTAATGCCATTCCGAAGGCCTGCGGATATCCACCGGTATTCTGTTTATTTTATGTGTTCAGTCCCTGCTCAGGACAGGGTATTGGAGGTGAATTATTTATACCCCGAGAAACCAAAAGAAAGAGGGAGGAAAAAAAAAAAAGAGCAAGAAACAGTAATTTCTGTATGGCTGCCTTTCAGGTTTCTGCCGATCTCACTAAAAATATTTTCTTCTTATTCCGTTTTTGTACAGAAAATTTCATTTGTGTACTGCCACTGAAAAACAACATTGCTCATTTACTTAAAATATTTATACTGAATCACAACATTAAGATAGACATGCATTAGCAGGAGCGATTTGGAACAATATGCCCACGAAGTTTATTTTTGAATAAAAGTTGAGAAGGCTGTGTGTCTACAAACATCAAATGACTCATTTTTCGCTAATTACTGACACCTGCAGCCGAACTGCTCTCTGCTAAAACTCAGCATTTCAGTTAATTTCTGCTCTAATTAGTGTGGTAACAAATGCATCTCCTGCTTGATATAGAAATGCAGGAGGCTGCACAATGACTTCAGGGGCTTTCAATTCTAGCAATGAAAAATTCTGCCAAAGAAATCTAGAAATGGCGACGGTTGGTCTTCACGGTCTGACCCAGGTGGTCAGACATTCCTCAGCCTAAGGGCAGGGCCACTCGGAAACCAGTCCATTCAGTCTCTTAAGATGGGATCGTGGAGGGTGTAGGGGCTGAGGAGGTCGGACAAACTTGGGTTCACTTTTCTGCCCTGCTGTGTGACCTTGGGCAGATCGCTTAACCTCTCTGAGCCTTAAGATGGAGATAAATGATTAGTCCCATCTCCCCGGGATGCTGTCGAGGCAAAGTTCTTGGAACAAGGGGTGCACCATCCATGCTATTCCCACGGTTACGGATCAAAATCAGACTGATTTTTCTTGATCCTCCAAACCTCTCCTGCCAGTGTCGCTCTCGCTTTCTGTCCCCTGGTCTTAGCCCCGACAATTTCCATTGCCTCCAATGGGCTCCACTGCATCTGGCTCCTGCTTTCAACCAACCCAGGAGCTCATATTTTGTCTTCACTTGGCCTTTCTCTTTCTCAAGTCCAACCCTCTGTATGGAGAGCACCACCAAAAAAAGAAAGAAAAAGAGAAAAATAGATTTGATCACAGCCACACTATGTTTGGCACCAGCCTGTGATAATTGTGCTTTCTCTGCTGCAAGCTGCTTTGCAAAGCACTTACATGCATTAACTCAAATCTTCATGACTCCCGTGAGATACATACTATTGTTTTCCCACTTTATGGATGAAAAAACTGGGACTTTAGAGAAAAATAGCCCAAACTTTATATAAGCAGACAGAAAGGAAAATCAAAACTGCCTATCCAGCTTAGGAAGAGTTGTTCAACCCCACGAGCAGTGGTGGAAATGTAAATCAAATTAATTATGAAATATTATTTTCATCCATTAGATTAGAAAATGATTAAAAGAGTAATAACCTCCGATGCTGGCTAGAATATGAAAAACCAGGCACTTGCATATCTTGTTCACGAGTGTGAACTGCTTTGACCTTTATACACGTTAACCTGACTATGTCTATTAAAATGTAAAATGCATGCCCTTGGAGCAAGAAACCCCACTTTTGGGAATCTATCCTACACAAGTAAAATCAACGATGCACGAAACGCACAGACAGATGAGGACGTTTATCACAGCACTGTTTGGAATTAGAAGTGAATAACTCTCACAGCATTGTGTGAGGTGCAGGAACAATGCAAACCATTCAAGAATGTTCCACTATTGCTTGTCATGGGGGGAAATGGAAACAAACTAAATCTTCATCAGTAGAGTAACTGGATACATTTTGGCATACCCACATTATAGGATACGGCACAGCAGTTTAGGAACTCAAATCACTATGAAAAAGATACCTACACAGGCATGTTTGTTGCAACATTATTCACCATAGCAAAAACATGGAAAGAAGACTGGATTTAAAGAAAGTGGCGCATATTATGGAATGGAATATTATGCAGTCATAAAGAGGGACAAAATTGCAGACTTCGCAGCAACTTGGATGGGTTTAGAGTCTATCATACTCAGTGATCTATCACAGAAACAAAGAACTGAGTACCACATGTTCTCACTCATAAGCAGACCCTGAACAATTATCATAATACTGTAAGAAAGGAATGGGCGGTAGTGGGAAACTGCCAGGGGAGAGGGGCACACACTTCATCAATAAGGGTACCTGTTCTCAAATCGGGTGAAGTGGGGACCAAAGGGAGGCCCAGACTTTACCTGTACAATGACCATTTGTAGACCTAACTCTGAGTTGTACCCCACATCTTTAAAATAAATAAAATAAAATAAATTAATGAAAGAAATCTCTACGTGCCCTGCTGCTGGGTGAAAAACCAGTCGAACTCTCTCCTTGAAATTCCTTGGATAATGAGAGAACATACTCCACCATATCCAGTGGGAAAATATCCTGCGTTCTCAACCCATTCAAAAAACCCCAGCAATTTCCAAAAATTACTAAAACTCTCCAACACCCATGCAACAACCCCAAGTATTTTTGCATAATGCCAAGCATGCAAAACACCCATAACCTTATTATTTAACCCAGAATGAGCTCAACAGAGGGTACGTGTGTACACAGGCAACAGGAATGTTTTCCTTCTCTACTGTAATTAATGTACGGTAACATAAGCAAATAGGGGGAAATGGTATGTTAAAGGTATTCCATGAATGCAAACAAGACTTAGCAAAATATAATGGCAGCTTACTGACTGGGGTGTTGTCTGAGTGAGGCAGAGCTGTAATGGGCACCGTGGGCCACCCAGTGTCCCTCTGTGGGGAACTTGCTGCTCCAGCGGGTGGCAGTGCCTGGGATGGGCACCGCCTCCCAGAACCCTGCAGGAGCTGCTGCTTCTGCGGACACCGCGCTCCCAAGGCCATGCCTCTTCCAGATGCAGTCTCATCTGATGGTCCAATGATGGATCTGTGTGGCTCACTGGCATCCTGGTCTAGTGGGCGGGGTCCAGACCCCCTGGCAGGTAGCCCCAGAATCTCCACCACCAAGGCCTGCCGATCTCAACAGCCCTTTTCCTTCCCACTGACCAGTCTCTGCACAGGCCTCAGTCTCCCAGCCACGGTGTCTCCTTCTGCATCACGCCCTTCTTTTGTGGGTGCCCTTGACAGACGTCTGCTTATCCCTCACGATGCATTTCCATTGTCCCGCCTCTGAGAAGCGCTTGACCTCTCTTTGGCCTGCAACTGAATGGCTGTGCCTCCCCTAGGTCCTGAGGCAGCCACATCCCCGTTGCAGTGCCCACCCCACTGCACTCCACCTGCTCCTGGCTGAGTCTGTCCCCGCGGCAGTGTCGGTGCCAGGGAAGAAGATGCCCATCTCCTACCTCTCCGTGTGCCAAGATCCTGCCCCACACACAGGCCTGCTGTCTTAATAGTACCTGGGATTTGATTTAATCAGGGAAGGCAAGTCACACAGGCACAGAAAGGATGGTCGTGAAGGAAGATGTTTACACTCACAGATCCCTGGAAACAGTGGGCCTTCCACGCAGGGCCAGATGGGAAGGCCCTGGGTGAGTCAGGAGGCAGAGGGAGAGGGAGAATTGTAGGCAGGAGCCTTTATGATGAGTCTAGGGGAAGGAAGGGGCCAGGTGGGGTAAGCAGACTTAGGGTTGTCTGGTTTGAATCACTTCAGAGAGCCCTGGGACACAAGGGCTGTCACTGTCTGGTGCCTGGCTCTGAGGGATTAGGGTAGCGTGATAGTGTCCCGGGGTGTGAAAACCCCCTAGAGGCAGTTGGGGTGTGCGTGCTAGGTTGGTCGGTTTGCGTTGGCAGAAGTGCTGCGAGGGCCTGATGTTTGCTATCTCAGAGAAATCGGCTAACCCGGGAGGGGTGGTTCCCCAGCCTCATTGAGACAAAGCCACAAAGCGTCAGAACACAGAGCACAGACATGACACGGTTTAACACGTCTGACCTCAGTGAGGTGAACGAGAGAGGTAAGAAGGTAGAGAATCTCGTCTGCAGGAGCCACGCGGCCAGATGCTCTGGCGAACCTTTCCGTTTTCTCATCTCACGGCTGCGTCTGTAGCTTCAAAACGTGGCTCGTGGCCCCTCGGGGGACAGAAGAGACTGTGCGCCAGGTCCTTGGCTTTGGACGTGGGCCAAGCTGGTTCCCTGACTCCCTCTCCATCCCCCCAAGAGCGACAGCGACCTCAACCCCTGTCCTGGCTTGGGGTCCCTGAGATAGAGCGCAGTGTTGAGCATGCAGGAAGTTCACTAAGGAGTGCCTTTGGGGTAGTGCCCATGGAGGATGGAAGCAGAGGGGCGCAGTGGGAGAAACAGTTGTGTTGCAGCCTCATCTGGCTCCCTGGGGAGCTCTGGAGCTAGGGGCCCCCCTGGAGGAGGAGGGCATGGGCGGGACTAAGACAGCCTTGCCTTTGCAGCTGCATAGGAGCCCGGGGGGCCTAGTGGAGACACAACCAGCTGACTGCAGACCAGAGAAAGGCAGAGGGCTTCTCAAGAGGAGAGACATTGGAAGGCATCATGAGGGATGAGCAGATGTCTGTCAAAGTCACCCACAAAGGAAGCGCATGAGGCAAAAGGGGGTGCCACAGCTGGAAGACTGGGGCCTGTGCAGGGACTGGCCAGCAGAGAGGAAACGGCCGTTGAGGTCCACAGGGCTTGGACATGGAGACCCTGATGGCACCTGCTAGGATGCCTGGGTCCTGCCCATTAAGCAAGGGAAGCCACTCTAGAGGGTTCGGCAGGACTGGTCCGAGTGTCAGCTGAATCTGCTCCGTTTGCTAAGGGTGGATGGAGGGAACCAAGGGCTGGCTCAGGATTTGCTGACAGAATCCATAGACAGGTGCAGTCTGCAGTGCCGCAGCAGGGACGCAGGGAAGGGACAAGTTGGAGCCGGGACTTGGTGGCTGAGATATGTGAGCGCGTTGGGTAAGTGATGGGCCAGGAAGCTCCCTGGTTCTGACTTGGAGGAACGGAGTGGAGTGGGGAGTGTTGGGGCATTTACTGGGAGCAGGGTCACAAGGGCGACATTGCGTTTGGGAGAAGACACTTCATGCAAGAAAAGGGCATCTTGAAGTGAGTCAATGGGAAGTCTGAAAGTGCTTGTGCTGTGTTTTTACCAAGGTGGGCCACCCTCATCAACCAACTCCCTTCCTTCATCTCCCCACTTTTCCCACCTTCCCTTATTTTCTTTCAATCTTTCTTTTTTTATAATATTTATTTTTTGTAGAGACGGTTCTCACCGCGTTGCTCAGGCTGGTCTCACGCTCCTGACCTCAAGCAATCCTTTTGCCTCAGCCTTCCAAAGGACGGGGATTACAGGCGCAAGCCACCCGCCTCTTCCTCCTGTTCCTGCTTTTATTTCTCCTTTGCCTCCCCGCTGGAGTATGTTTTGAGCATCAGGTATCGGTCAGCCTACATGTGGCTTTAAGGAAAACCTGGCAATAATTCTAGGTGACATAAAATTCATTAAACAGACGCTCGGTTTCGCCTTTACTACTCAGAATGTAGACTCTGTTTATCCAAAACTAGGGTAGGATGGTGAACGGAGATGCACGTGGGAGTTAAAATCTTCCGAGATGAGTTGAATGACCTCATGAAGACTTTTTAACCTCTCTGAGCCTGTCTCCTCAGCTCTAAAACACAATACACCACCCCACGGGGTGTAGTGAGGACCCATGAAATCCTCCAGTAGAGTTATCATCGTCTTCCTTCTCAACTCAGTTCTTATTTTTGACCTTGGAGGTAGTAAGTATTCAGCCCTTGCCGAAGTGAAGACCTCCTTTTTACCTCCTCTCTTAATTGTGCTTGCTCCACGGTGGGTGGGAGCTGGAGCCCCCTTTGAAGAACTCAAAGGCTGGCATTATTGCCACCTGACTTCAAGCCCACTTCCATAGCCCAAACCCTTCCTCCTCAATTTGCAAGGACTTTCTTAGTAAATGATTACAAAACGGAATGTGTTCCCTTCTACGAAAGATATTACTCGGAACAAACTGTAGCTGCATTTTTCTTTCTCATTTTTTCTCCTGCGTGGCGCATCCTCCATCATCTTAAAGATCTCTTTGTTTGACAGTCAAGTGCATTAGCGTAGACGCGTGTGATATCTCTTCTCTACTGTAATAATTATTTCCTTTTATAATTTCTGAGTAGTATCATAGCTTCTAGCATCACCCCCTCAGCCCTTGAACATAAAGATTTCCCTGGACTCCACTAGCAATGCTACATGCAAAAAGAATGACATCAGCAAAACAGTACAGACTTCTAGAAAGATCTTGTAAGAAAAAAGCAAATAGCACTGATGAGCTCAGCAGGTTGAGCAATGTTTTGTGAGAAAAACACTGACATATTCATGTAACAACTGTTCCAAACAAAGGCAGCATGATCATCAAGGTTTGGGGCAGCTCGTAGAGTCTCTAATTATAATATAATTCTTTATGGTGGTAACCTTATCATTACATTCAAAATGTTTGTTTATCAAAAGGGCTAAGGGGCCACCAAGGAATTCTTTCAGCGATACTCTACAACACTAATGAAGTTGCAAACCTCCCAAATGCAGACGGGAAATAAAAAGCCATAACTATAAAAGCTTAACCTCCCTGTGCCCAGGGTCTTGTTTACTTCCTTTACGTGCCATCCATATGTACTTTGCTCTGAAGCCATCAGGTGGTGTTAGCAATCTGTCAGCGTGACAGAGGTGAGGGGAGAGGAAGGCCAGGAAGTCAATGATGGACCCAAGACAACAGGAGATGGTGAGACCCAGGCTTCTGGACGTGTGATCCTTAGACAGGTGGCCTGGGCATCACTTGTGTGCTCATTAGCTATGCAGAATCTCAGATCACCCCACACCTACTCATCCAAATTCTGGGGATGTGGCCCAAAAGCCCTCCAGGAAGTTCTGATGTGTGCTAAAGTTTGAGAACCATTGTTCTAGTTTACATGTCTAGAGGTAGATTTGCTGAGTCATAGGACATGCAAAGTTCAAATTTTCTAGGTGATTCCAGACCTGTGGCATCAGATAGTGCAATGAAACAAGATGTGCAGGTGACCCGTGTGCACACTGAAGTTTGAGAAGAGCAGGTTTAGAAGACAACTTCTAGGGCAACCCCTTTGGGTCCCCTCCCACTGTGGGAGGTTTTCTGTCCTCTCAATAAATTCTGTTTTCTAAAAAAAAAGACAGTTTCTCAAGAGTAAAACCAACAGAGGAGTACCCACTCTGGGCAAAAGGCTGCTGGAATTTAAGGCTGTGAGCAGCACGACGTTGTCTTAGCTAATTACACCTGTGAAGACCCTTTTTCCAGATAAGGGCACAACCTGAGATTCCAAGTGGACATGAATTTTGGGGAAGGAGACACTATTTAGCCCAGTGTAGAGAAGGCATCGCTGCAAGGACCCCAGACAGGACATTGCCTGAGTTCCACTTCTGGCTGGGCACTCTCCATGGACCTGTTTCCAGGTGTATCCAAAAAGATGCCGTTAAAGGCCGTCGCTGAAATCTTTTTAGTTCTAAAGTGGCAGAGAATCCATCGAGGGCAGGTTAAAAGGGAACCAATGACAAGGGGGCTGAAATTCCTCGCTTCTTGGTCCCTCAGACTTTGGGGCAAGAACCAGTTTGGGTGGTATCTCTGAATCAGTACCTGAGACTTCGTGGGTAGGTCCCACGCCCTTCTGCTCCATCTCCTTGCATTTAAAACTGACCTAATAACTTGGAACTCCCTTGCAGGAATATTGTAAAGAATGGGTGTTCAAAATAAAATGATTCTCAAGCATGTTGCAAATATGGGTTGCCGTAGGAATACTAACTAGGAGGTAACCTATCAAGGTTCCTTGGATTCTAAATCTGGCAAGAGAGAGAAAGAGAGGGGTGGGGTGGGGGAGGAGTGAGCTATTTTTAAATCCTAGCCAAGAAATGATTTTTTTAAAATCCACACTAATATTATGAGCTCAGCCTGTTCGAACAATGCTTTCTGTTTCCATAATTGTCTTGTCCACAGTTCCGCTAGTGGAGAGAACAAGAATCATGATGATTTCTAATCTAAATCTGCCTGGTTTTCGGGTGGCAGAGGAGGGGGGACACTTTTGGAGCTCCAGGGGAACCCCGAGGGAGGAGGGTGGTGGCCTCTCCTGGGGTCAAGCCGTATGACTGGTAATGAATATTTAACACTGGTTTTAAGAATAAGTGACATGAACCTTAATCAGCACACAGTATCTAAGGTCAGGAACAGAAGAAATACATTTATTGATTGATTTGCTCCCCCCCATCAGCCCAATTCGTGCCTCTATGCGTATGTTAATCAATATTGTCTACAACGTCCAAATTTTTTTAAAGGTCTTCTGGATGCAACTGCTAACACAGCCAGTCTTTGCTTTTGCTTTCTCTCTCTCCCTCTCTCTCTCTCTCTCTCTCTCTCTCTCTCTCTCTC
>NW_007252726.1:380469-411215 GCF_000164805.1 Carlito syrichta
CCCCCCCCCCCCCCAAGCTGCTGGGGAAAGCATGTTGGCAAGAAATTCACTTGTTTAAGGAGATTGCTTCGGTCGCCTTCTGCCACTAGACCCGCCACAAAACATATTCACTCTTCATGGATGAAGAGGACCATATAAATTCGATGTGTAGTTTCACATTGGTTTTTGTTTTTTAGAGATGTTTAAAACATGGGAAAGTGCAGAGAATACAGAACAAATTCCCAGGTTTTCACCACTGAAAATTCACAAATGCCAACATTTTCTGTCTTTGGGTTTAAAAAAAAATGAAATGAAGAAAATACCACAGATCGGGTGATGTCCCTTTCAGTCCCACCCCCAGGGCAATCCCCTCCCTCCTCTCTCCTGAGTGGGGGATGTGCCTCTACCCGCTGATAGACGTATCCATGTACAACCTATAACGTTGTGGTTTGGGCTGTTTTAAGGTTTTTAGAACTTGCTTTTTGTCACTTAACATTCCATTTTTGATAATCACCCATGTTATCTACTTATATCTAACTTATTTGTTTCCATTGCTTGTAGAAGTCTATCATGTAACTACACCACGTCTTACTCATCTTTCCCTGTTGACGGGCATTAAGGCATCTCTCATGGCTTCCCTCTTACAAACCATGAGCATCCAATCTGTGTCCCCTGGTCTACACGTTCCTGTGGAATTTCTGGGTCAAGGGCATGCACATTTTCAACTTCACTGGATAAGCCAAGTTGCTTTCCAAGACTGGGTCAATCTGCATTGCCATCAACAGGGCATAGGAGTTTCTTCCTACCCACCCCCCACCCCACCCCCCACATCCTCTCTGACATCTGATACAGCCCATCTGATGGGGGATGGGGGACAGGTATCACAGGTACCATCAGTTTTTGGCTCTCTCTGCTGAGGCTACTAAAATGCAACAAAGGCAGCAAAGCCCAGATCAGAAACCAGACATGAGACATCTGAAGCTGGAGTGGCTACATAGTCTGAAGGGTGAATCTCCAGAGAGCTCCCCACCAGTGCCCACCACACATCTGCCGCTACAGGAAAGCAGAGTAACATAAGATAAGCATTTTGAAAATGAGCTGGAGATTTGGATCTGGCCCAGACATTGGCTCAAGGACTTTTTTAGACAACCAACTTCACTTTTAGAACCTCAGTTTCGCCAACCGTTAAAGGAGGACAACGATGCCCATCCTACAAGTCCTACAGGGAGTCAAAGTCATATTTGTGGCCGGTTTAGCTATCGCTTGGCATATAGTGTTCAGAAAAAGCTAACTACTACCATCCTCTTGCTTCTCCTTCTCCTCTTTCTCCTTTTTCTTCTCAGACAGGGTCTCACTCTGTCACCCAAGTTGGAGCACAGTGGTGCAATCATAGTTCACTACAGCCTCAAACTCCTGGGCTCAAGTGATCCTCCCAATTCAGCCTCCCAAAGAGCTAGGACTCCAGGCACACAGCACAATGCCCAGCTAATTTTTTTATTTTTGTTTAAATGGGGTCCCACCATGCTACCCAGGTTGATCTCAAATTCCTGGGCTCAAATGACCCTCCTACCTCAGACTCTCAAATGCTGGGATTTCAGGAGCAAGCCACAGTGCCTGGCCCTATTATTAATAATAATAAATAGTACATTGAGATGATTAAGAGACTGGGTTCTGGCCGGGCTTGGTGCCTCAGCCTGTAATCCCAGAACTTTGGGAGGCTGAGGCGAGTGGGTTGCCTGAGCCCGCGGGTTCGAGACCCACCCGGGCAACTTGGCAAGATCTCGTCTCTACAGTAAATAAAAAATTAGTGGGGCGTGGTAGTGCGCACCTGTAGTTCCAGTTACTTGGAAGGTTGAGGCGGAAGGATCTCCGGAGCCCAGCAGATCAAGGCTGCGGTGGCCGGGAGTGTGTAACTGCACCCCAGTCTGGGAAATGGAGTGAGACTCCAACTCGAAGAAAAAAAAAAGAGTCTGGGTTCTGTAATCAGACCTTCCAGGTTTCTTTCCTGGCTTGGCTCTTGCTTGCTGTGTGTGTGTGCATGTGTGTGCCTTGGTTTTCTCATCTGTAAAATGGAGAGGCTATTAATACCAATAGTTGCGAAGATCAAGTGTGACTGTGCATGAGAAGGACTTAGAACAGTTCATGACACATTGTAAGTGCACAATAAATAATTGTTTCTGTTCCCAACCAAGCAAATTATCGAGAGTAGAGCTACCCTGTGATTTGGACAGAATCTGTTCAGAAACCTTGGCCTGGAAGCTCACCAAACCGCGAACATTTCACAGTATAATGCAGCATGCTTGACGTCGGAAGACTTCAAGGGCTCTGTTCTGCTGAACTTTGACTTTGGCTGATGGCTGGTGTGCACAAAGAGGAGTGCCCTGAAGACCCCGAGGCGCTCCTTCCACTCCCTGCCTGGCTCTGTGCCAGAAGGAAAGCCTGACCTCCAAAAGCCTGGGCAGATTCTGGGAGGAAGGAAGAAAAAAGTCACAAAACAAGAGCAAGGAGCGCCTCGTGTGAAAGCTGCACCATGCCTGGGCCCAGGAAGAAAGCAAATTGAACGGGCTCTATAGCTGAAATGCCGGCAGGAAGCAACATCAATTCTCTCCTTTTCTGAGATTTCCCCTGCCAGCATTCTGAGTGATAATAAATCATTCATTTCTGACAAGGTTTATTTTTCAAGGCATTTTTATAAGAAGCCATCCAGCCATCTCATTTCAAACATAATTCAAATGGGGGAAAAAAATCCTGCAATGTTTATTATTAATTAAACAGGATTACAGGACCAACTTGCTAGAAATGGGCAGAGAGAAGCAGGCATCATCCCAAATTCTTTATACATGCCCCACCAGGCCTTTCCGGGAGGGGCTTCCAGATGAGATTCCCTTTGTCATAAATCCAAATATCTATTCATGCCTATCTGCATTTTGATGTTGGAATTAGATGCTCCATGTGTGCGGATGTTGGGATATTTATTGATAGTTAAAATTTCATGTTCGTTGGATTGATGTTTGTGCATAAGGACAAATGACTAGTGTCTTACAGGTAGTTTGAACAGGTGTAGAGTAAAGATTATTTAACACCAAGTTCTGCTTTCTGTCTTTAGATTCTCCGGGAAACGAGAAATCAATTCTCCAGGGACTATCCAGGTGGGAAATGGAAATAAATGATAAACATATGAAGACGTCAGTTCTGTTTCCAATTGGTTGGGAGCGGGCTTTTCTTTTGTGATCTTGTTACTATTCCAAATTTATGAATTCTAAAAAATTTAGAGACTATTTGAAATATTTAAATGCATTTTAAAGCCTCTGCGTAGGAAATAGAGCTATAACCTGACAACATCCAAAGTGTCTTTCCCAAGCCCACACTCTGCTCCAGGAGGGCTCTGCCATGTGGATCCTGCATGCCATCAGTGTGATGCACAAGCTACATAAGTGCTGCAGGGGGGACCAGCACCCAAAACCGGACTGTCTCTAGGGGACCCAGAGTTATCCCAGGGGACTGTCGCCCAGACCACTGTCCCTGGGGACAGCAAAGATCCTTAGAGTACGTCTCCAAAATCACCAGATGACTGATGCCAGCCTTATTCCTTCAAAGCTGGTGCCCAGAACAGCATCTTACTCATGGCTCACAAGTGAACGAATCTTTCGTTGGTCCTCCCAAGAGTGGCA
The DNA here is from genome assembly GCF_000164805.1 of Carlito syrichta. NCBI lineage: Eukaryota > Metazoa > Chordata > Mammalia > Primates > Tarsiidae > Carlito > Carlito syrichta. Next base: position 384,120 of record NW_007252726.1, read on the forward strand.
GACCAAGGGTGGGAGCCATCCGTCTCGGAGAGGTTTGATAAGGGGTGCATCACCTGTAGAGAATTTTAAAGCAATAATAAAACCAACTGAAAGTCAATCTGCTTTTTATCCTTACTAGGTGCAATTCTACACAATGCCAGTAGTAGCATACGCCTCCCCGCATGTCTTTTTGTTGGTCTAGTTTCTAGACTCTTGCTGCAGTTGCTGTTGAGTTTTAATAATATGGCTTCAGATGAGCACACTGAATGACTCACATTCTAAATAAGCCTTGCATTCAATGAGGAGGTTAATTTGGAGAAGTCCCATTTGCATAGTTGACCTCCAACACTCAGGGACTCAGCTGCACGTGTTCATGTTAAGAGGAAGTTTGCCAAGGTTCTGAATTGCTGGGGCTCACCTGGGATACAGGTCTCCAACCCCTGCGATATTGCATATTCCGTAGCTTCTGTGTTTAAATAGTGGATTCAAAATAAACAACAGCACAGCTATTATGACGACAAAGAAAGGAAATTTGAGTTTCTTTAATTACGCCTTTCACTGCGACCACTTGGAGTTTTTGTTTAACAATTAAAGGAGCAAAACAGAAGGAGAACTGAGAACTGTCATAGTTTCTTTGACATGTGCAGATTTTAGTGTATACAAGAGATATTTTGCCTGATTTGAATAGTATCTGTTGCATGATTGTTATAGGAAGTAATTTCGTCTTGTAGTGGAGAGGCATATTAAAAACGATGGGATTCAGGTGTCTTTTTTTCTTGGCACACCATTGCCTCCCAGCATGAAGTTCAATTCTATGAGCTTTTACCCAGGTCAGGGCCTTGAAGGCACAGCAGGGGCTGCAACAGACATTTCTAAACAATGAAGTCAACAGTTAATTATTTAAATATAAATGTCATAAATGTTATAAGAGAGAATAATGTAGGAAATTATATATTGGTTGTCTGTTTGTATAACATATTGCCACCAAACTTAGTCCCTTAAAAAAAATAAACATTTGTTATCTCAATTTCAATGGGTCAGGAATTTGTGGGGGACTTAGCTGTGTTTTTCTGGCTCAGGGTCTGTCATGAGGTTACAAGTTAAAATGTTGGCTGGGGCTGCATCATCTGAAGGCTCAACAGGGTCGGGAGGAGCCACTTCCAAACTTCCTCACATGGCTGTTGGCAGGAGGCCTCAATTCCTTACCATGTGGACTCCTCCAGAGGGCTGCTTGAGTGTCCTTACAGCATGGCTGTTGGTTTCCCCCAGAGCAAGTGATCCAAAAGATAAAACAAGAAAGAAGCCTCACAATTCCTTTTGTGGTTTTGTTTCTGAAGTCACACATTGTCAATTTCACCATATTCTATTCATTATGAATGAATCACTAAGTCCAACCACACTCAAGGGGAAGTTAATTAATTTTGGAGGGAGGAATGTCAGCAAGCTCATGGAGTTATTTGAAAACCCTCATACTAGCTCTGCAGTGTGAAGAGGAACTGAGTAGGTAAAGAAAGAGGAAAGAGCACTTGGGGCAGAGGAAACCATATGTGTACAGGTCTTGGAGTGGGAAGGAGCAGAATTGCTGAAGGGCAAAGACCAAAAAGAAAAGTGTCTCCACACAAGGACAGGAGATAGGTCAGGTTAGGACCATGACATAGAAAGGAGTTGGAGTTTTATCCTAGTAGAGAAATGAGTGCAGCAGGGAATTGACAGGATCCAACTGGCATTTTTAAAGGACATCTATGGCAGTCATGTGGAGAACAAGTCAGAAGGTGATTGCCATAGTCCACATGGGAAGGATAATGGCTTGGACTAGGGAGTAGCAGGGGGGATAGAAAAAGGCAACTGGACTCTAAAGGTCTTTGCTGATTGGCTGTGCAGGGATGAGAGAGGGAGAGGTGAGGGGAGATGCTCTGATTTCTGGCTTATGCAGCCAGCTGAGGAGGCAGTGAGGGGAGCCATCTACTCTGATAGAAAAACACTGGGAGAGAAGCAGGTTACAAGAGCAAGATCATAAACTGAGTTTTAACATACTTAGCTTGAGAGCCCTACCAGATAACCAAACAGTGATATTAAGTAGAGATCTGGATATACGAGGCTTGAGTTCAGGTCTGGAGGTACCCATTGGGTCAAGGCTTGAGCCTTGTGGGAAGAAATGCAGTCAATTAATTTAGAGAAAAGAGGAGATAAGATAGAAGATGGCTTTTGTATCCTTTTGTTCAGCTTAAGTTTTGTCTACTTTCGTTATTTGATTAGATAGATTCGAAAGTTACCAGCTTTGCTTGTGCTACTTAGGTTTGGGTTAGGTTTCCGTCACTTGCATTCAAAAAGTCCTGACAGATATACAGGGCGACTTGAGAAAAGTTTGCTGCTTTTTTTAGGGCAATAAACCAAGTCTTCCTCCCACTTGGAATGGAAGATGAGAAAGTAATTTGTATGCAAATGGAGGTGGACGGTGACCCCCTGCTTATCAGCAGCAACTTGTCCTTTTTCCAGAAAACAGAAACTTACGTTCCACTTTGTACAAATGATACAGTGCAGGATGGCAGCCGAGGCAAATATTTCTCTTTGTTCCCCCCAAATGCTAAGCAAGACCTCACTTGCTGTGTAAATGCTTCTGTAACCTTTGACAGGATAGCTTCAGGCCTTTTCTCCAGGGTTAAACTTTCAGCAGAAGGGGCTGGGCAGGGAACTCTAATTAGAAAGCAGATCACCCATCCACATGTGATAAAAATTCAGAGTGTGCTAGTCCCTCCCGGCTGACATTATAGAAAGAGCAGCTGATGGAAGCAGAATGTGGGCGGCCTCGTGTGTCCACATCAGGTACCCTGTCAGCATGTTTTTCCTGAGAGGGCATGACCCCAGGGGTTCCTTTCTCAGAGGGACAGAGATTATCACAGACCTGACATGTTGGAATAGAAAGAATGCTAGACAAAATGACATTGATTGTGAGTTTGGATAATACAATGATACTCCTAGCAATAATTCACATATATAGTATTTATCACCTATGAAATGTCTTCACATATAGTACTCACCAATTCCTTCTTCTTAGAGCAAGTCTATCCTTATGGGACCTAACTTCTAAAAGAGCCCCAGGTCCAGAAATCCATGTTCCTTCAGACCCATCTTTGTCGTTTTTAGAGTTTAATAAATTCTGAGAAAAAGTGGCAATGTATCTTGTATTTTCAATTGCAGTGTAACAAATCACTCCAACATACAGTGGCTTAAAACAATAATCATTTGTTAACTTGCAGTTTCTAGGAGTCAGGAATTCAGGAGCAGCTTAGTCAGGTGGTTCTGACTGAGGGTGTCTCTTGGGTTTGTGGTCAGATGTCAGCTGGGATTGTGGTCAGAAGGCTTGAGGACTCTCTTCCCTGATGGCTAACTCAAAAGACTTCACAGCCGGGCTCGGTGGCTCAGCCTGTAATCCCGCACCTTTGGGAGGCTGAGGTGAGTGAATTGCCTGAGCCCGTGGGTTCGAGACCCGCCTGGGCAGCGAGACCTCATCTCTACAATAAATCAAAAAATCAGCCCGGCGTGGTAGCGCATGCCTATAATTCTGGCTACTTGGAAGGCTGAGGCGGAAGGATCGCTGGAGCCCAGCAGGTCGAGGCTGCAGTGGCCGGGAGTGGCCACTGCACTCCAGTCTGGGCTACAGAGTGAGACTCCAACTCAAAAAAAAAAAAAAGACTTCACTCTGGAACTTTCTGTAGAGCTGCTTGAGTGACCTCACGCCTGGCAACCGGCTTCTCCCAAAGAAAGAGCAAGCCCTAAACTACAATGCCTACTATGACCTAGTCTCAGAAACCACATGCCATCAATTCTGCCACACTCTATTCATTAGAAGCGAGTCACTAAGTCCAGTCCACACTCAGAGGGAGGAGAATTTAGCTCTGCTCTTGAAAGTAAGAGTATCAAGTTATTCGTGGACATATTTTAAAACCAAATCTCTTGAAGCCAAAAATCTGCAAGAATAGGCACTGAGTCAGTGCAATAATTCATTGAGTAGGGGCTAGGGAACCCAACTTTATCACACACATTTCATTTTGCAGCAAGCGTTTTTATCAGTTAGGGTCCTGGCAGGAAACAGATGGCAAACTCAGATGGTGAATTATCTCAATAGACACAAAAAAAGCAATTGACAAAATCCAACACCCATTCATGACAAAAACCGTCAACAAACTAGGAATATAAGGGAACTTTCTCAACCTAATAAAGTGCATCACAGAAAACCCACAGCTAACATTATACTTAATAGGGAAAGACTGATGCTGTCCCCAAAGCTTGGAAATGAAGCAAAGATATTCATTCTCATCACTTTTACTCAGCAATATCCTGAAGATTCTAGTCGGTGAAGTAGGGCCAAATAAATAAATAAGACATTCAGATTGAAAAGGAAGAAGTAAAACTGTTTTATTCACAGATCGCATCATATAGAAAACCTTATGCAATCCACAAAAAAATCCTCCTTGAACTAATAAATTTAGCAAGTTTGCAGAATACAAGATCAATATACAAAAATCAATTGAATTTTCTGCACTAGTCATGAACAATTTGAGAATGAAATTTTTTTTTTCTTTTTTTGAGTTGGACTCTCACTCTGTCACCCAGACTGGAGTGCAGTGGCCACTCCCGGCCACCGCAGCCTCAACCTGCTGGGCTCCGGCGATGCTTCCGCCTCAGCCTTCCAAGTAGCTGGAACTACAGGTGCACACAACCACGCCTGGCTAATTTTTTATTTATTGTAGAGATGAGGTCTCACCAAGTTGCCCAGGCAGGTCTCGAACCCACGGGCTCAGGCAATCCACACATCTTGGCCTCCCAAAACACGGGATTACAGGCTGAGCCACCGAGCTCGGCGAGAATGACAATTTTTTAAGTTCATTCACAATTGCATCACAAGAATAAAACAGTCTGGAGTGAATTTAACAAGAAAAGGCAAAAGGTGTGTACAATGAAAACTATAAAACATTTCTCAGATAAATTACAGAAATGTAAATAAATGGAGAGATATTCCATATTAATGGATTGGAAGATTTAATATTATTAAGATGTCATTCTCCTCAACTCTATAAATGCAATACAATCCCTATTAAACTCTCGGTAGGCGTTTTTGAACAAAATGACAAGCTGGTCCTAAAATGAATATAGAAATGCAAAAGGCCTACAATTGCCAAAACAATTTTGAAAAAGAAAAACATGGTTGGAGGACTTATACTACCCAATTTCAAAGCTCAAAGCTACAGTAGTCAAGACAGTGTGATATTGGTATACAGATAGGCATGTGTCGATCATGGAACAGAAGCAAGAGTCCAGAAATAAGCCCTTGCATCTATGGTCAATTGATTTTTGACAAAGATGTCAAGACAATTCAGTGAGGGCAGGAGCGTCTTTCCAAAAGTGCTGTTATGACAAACGGATATTCACATACAAAAAAAAAATCTGCCAGGCTCAATGACTCAGCCTGCAATTCCAGCACTTTAGGAGGCCGAGGCAAGTGGATTGCCTGAGCCCGCGGGTTCAAGACCCACCCGGACAACTTGACGAGACCTCTTTTCTACAATAAATCAAAAATTAGCCAGGTGTGGTAGCGCATGCCTGTAGTTCCGTCTACTTGGAAGGCTGAGGTGGAAGGATCACCTGAGTCCAGCAGGTCGAGGCTGTGGTGGATGGGAGCGTGCCACTGTACTCCAGTCTGGGCAGCAGAGTGAGACTCCAACTCAAAAAAAAAAAAATCTTAGATCCTTATCTCACACCCAAAATAAAACTTAACTCTATGGGTCATAGGCCTATATGTAAGCTGTGATTATAAAACTTATAGGAGAAAACATAGAAGAAAATCTTCATGACTTGGGTTAAGCAGAGTTCCTAGACATAACACCAAAAGTATAAGTGATTTAGAAATTGGACATCATTAAAATTAGAAACTTAAAAGACATCTTAAGAAAATTGTTGGCTGGGCCCAGTGTAATCCCATGCCTGTAATCCCAGTACCTTGGGAGGCCAAGGCAGGAGGATCACTTGACTCCAGGAGTTCGAGACCAGCCTTGGTAATATAGCAATACCTAATTACTACCAAAACTTTTTTTTTTTTTAATGAGCTGAGTGTGGTGGCACATACCTGTAGTCCCAGCTACTTGGGAGGCTGAAGCAGGAAGATTGCTTGGGCCCATGAGTTTGAGACTGCAAAGATATGATTATGCCACTGCACTCCAGCCTGAGACACAAGACAAGACCTTGTCCTTTCCCTCCCCACTACCTCCCCACCCACCGAAAAAGAAAATTGTTACTCAGCCAAACTTGGGTCCACTCTCCTGGTACAGAAGAAACAAGGGCTGATACTGGGGTTTGCGAGGAGAGAAAGTGAGGTATTTATCTCAGGGCTTCAGGCAAAGAGAACAAGAGCTAGCACTTAAGACCTGAACTCTAGCTGGGCTCGGTGGCTCAGCCTGTAATCCCGTGTCTTTGGGAGGCTGAGGTGAGTGGATTGCCTGAGCCCACGGGTTCAAGACTCGCCTGGCCAACTTGGCGAGACCTCATCTCTACCATAAATCAAAAATCAGCCGGGCTTGCAATTACGTTAGGGTATGTTAGTTTTCTGTCACTTGCAACCAAGATTCCGAACTCCCACAATGTTTCTGATTTACCTAGGCTCACCAGTCTGCACTCTCTCCTCCTCCTATCCCTCCTCCTCCTCCTCTGCCTGCACCACCACCTTCTCCTCTCACTTCCTCTGCTATTTTCCCTTCCCTTCTTCATTCTCACCACCCTACCATTAGGCTTTTAAATTTAGTGGGTAAAGAGAAACCGGCCACTTGCCACTGCTACTTACCAGCTGCATGAACTTTTTGGACAAGAGACTTTATTCTCTGAGTCTCTGCTACCTCCTCTGTAAGTTGGGAATGAGAATACTGACATGTTTACCAGAAGCACTGTATTCCAAGTGCCTGGCATGTAGTGGTTATCAAGACATGAAGTTATTATTACTGATCACTATTATTTTGGCATTCCTTGACCCAAGAGGCATCATTTGGTGCTAGAGTGGTTGTAAAGCTCTGTATCCAATCAACTCTTCCGTGTCCCATCGTGGTGAAGAAGTCAGAGTTGACTTTGGGGCACCACACTGCCCCCCCCCCCGCCAGGATGGCCAATATCACTGGCCCATGTCTCCCTCCAGATGGGAGGAGCTGGAGAGCAATTGACTAGAGTTAAGGGCGATGAGACTTGGAATTGTCAGCGATAATCAAGATTCCTCCCGACAGCAATGTCATCCAGTGCTTCCCAAGCTCGAAGTGCACACCGACCTACTGAGAATCCCGTTTGTGTGCAGATTCGGATCCAGGTAATCCTGATGATCCTGGGCAGGATCACCTGGATTAGAGTCTGAGGTCTGGGCAGGGCCCAAGATCCTATTTTTCTGACCAGCCCCCAGGTGATGCTGCCGCTGCCACCGCTCTTCAGAACACAAGTTGAACAGCAAGGATTGCAAAATGCTTGTCTTCGTATGTATTTGGCTGCACATTGAAGCCCACTGAGGAACTTTAAAAAATACTGATGGCTGAGTCTATCCCCAGAGGTTGGCATTTAATTGGTCGTAGGTGAGCCTGGGTGTCAGCATTTGTCGAAGTATTCAGGGCATCTAAGGAAGAATCAGGGTTGAGAACCACGGTCCAAAGTGAGGCTGGGTCTCTTTCTCTACATATCCTCATACTAGAGGGATTTGCCTTAAACACCAAGGAGAGAAACTGTCTTTGTTTGCCCTTCCACACATAGCTCCTCCTCCCCTCAAGAAGGAAATAAGTGACTCACAGTTTGAACTCCACACAGAGACATCAACACAAATGATGCCTGAAAGTCAAAAAGGAGAGCTGTGTAGACCCTTTCCACCTAATTAAGATGCTCAGTGATATTGGGGCAGAAGAGAGGTGAGCCATGAGCTTCGTTCAGGAAGCTGAGCAGTGACATTTTCATTTAGGGGAAGGGCGAGCGTCTCCCCAAATCAGGACCTTGGTGACACTGTGAATATTTTAGGGGAGTCTTGAATGTTAATGTATGCACTCTGGAAATAGTTCATTCCTGGAGAAATGTTAGATCTGGACTTGCCCGTCTGGGGTTGCTACTTGTCTTCACTTCTGAACGACTGACTCAGACTCTGCAGCTCTAACTCCCGAAACACTAGAAATTTAGCCTTTATCTTGTCTACCGTGAGCAGAAGGCCATGCCTGTTTTGAGTCCTTGCCACGGACAGGGGGTTGCCTGCCCCAATAGCAGAAGCCACTCAACTACACTCAGCCAGTCACCCTGAGTATCAACTGGACCCCAGGGAACCTAAGGAGGGAAGGCAGGGATGGAAACAAGAGTTCTGAATCCTTGCAAGATGGAGAACAAAATGTTCACACTTTTTCTGAGGCAGGTATTGGAGGAAGAATCGGAGGAGTTTTTTGGTTTGTTTGTTTTTGTTTTTGATGACGCTGACACCGCCTAGAAATGGAAATACGCAAGGTCCTGTCTCAGTTAGAGTTGGGCTTCGTGTTCTTGGCATCCATGTGCATCCCAGCTGGTTAAAGTTGCTGATATTATCCGCCCCATTTTTCAGAAAGGAAAACTGAGGCTCAGTGAGGTCAGGGATACATAATTGGCAAACGGCTATCCCATCAAGCCCAGGCAGTTTGTTGTCAAACCTTAGGATGATTTGATTGTACCAAAATAATGTGCTTATTGGTGGAGGTTTCAAGTCCTCCCCACCCCCTCCCAAAAGATAAAAACAAACAAACAAACAAAAAAACTTCTGGCTTTTTAGTCTTTCTTCCAGAGCTCTCCCCTTCAGGGTCACTGACGTCTTTTATCCCAAGCCCGGATCCACCCCAGCATCCACGCAGGCCATGATGGGGTCTTGAGTCTTGCCTCTGTGTTCCCCGAAGTCTAATGGAATTTCCCATACATTTACATAGCATGACACTACTTGGGCTGATTAGAGCATGGAGCATCTTTGCCTTTAAATGGGCTCATACTCACTCCATGGGAAACACTGGTTAGCTCATTGCCTGTTGTACATCTTTGATTAAGAATAATATTTTTTAAAAGAATTTATTATTTCTTAATAAATACAACTCAATAAACAGACTCTTCCAAAGTACAGCTCCATGAGGAACACGGCAAAGGGTCCTTAGCCTCACGCATTCCACGTGTGGGTGTCACAACCCCCACCATCTTCAACTCTCCTCAGCTCCAGGCTTGTGTGATCATTCCCTGAGATCTGGACATTTTTCTCTATAGCAGGTCACCCAAGAGCGAGAACTGGGCAAAAACAGCACCTGCTCCGTACAAGGTAAATTTCGGTGAACCTTTTCCCCTAAAATGAAAAAGGGAGAAGTTAACAGGTAATGCAACTTGCTTCCAAAGTCTTGTTCCAATGGGGTTTAGAGACCACTGGCAAGAAGTGATGCCAGGGTCTCTTAGAGCAGACATTGGGAATTCTGCAGGATTTCTGTCAGAGGCTGGTAGGGAAGATGCTGGGAGCTACCCTGGATGCTAGGGAGACAGAGGAGGCTCATTACACATAAATTCCAGTCAAACAGGAGAGAGCAGAGCAAGTTATCTCCAAATGGGAAACGTGTGAGAGATGGGAAAGCAAATTGCCAGAGAGACGTTATGACTGGAGAAACACTGTCTTAACAGGGTTTCGTGCTCAGGGAAGACATGTTGGGAAACGACTGTCTCATCTCTCTCTCTCTCTCTCCTTTCTCTCTGTCTGTTTCTCACCTGGGAAGTGGTAAACACTAACCCAAGTTTTTCTTCTGATAAATCAGAGGTCCAGATAGGGTTACCAGATACAGACAATAAAAAAATGTATACTAAAAAAAAAGGTATTTATTATTTGCTTGAAATCCAAATTTAATCAGGCAACCCTCTGTCTTGGGCCATATGGTCTGCCCTGCCTTCTGCCCAGCAGAGGTCCTATTTCCGTGGTTGCTCCCAGTCTTTGTGGGGTGAACGTGTGTGGATGCTTAGGACATGACAGAATATGAAAGCAAACAAACAGGAAATCAGCCTTGTAAGTGTCAGCATGGCGTGATTCTATTTATTCTATGCCTCGGTAAAAAATACCGTCTTAAAAAAAAAATCAGGATAGGCTCCAAAGGATGAGGATAAGTCTTGAATACCATCTCTCTCCTGAAGAGATTTGCCGTTACTAGTTATAGTTTTCATTGCAGCAGTTGTGGACTACCACCCCTCCCCTGCTTTGCCCCCTCCCAACTTCCCACTCTCCTCCTGTCCCCACCCTCCACCCCCATGGGTTTTTTTCCTCCTTAGCGCCTGGTTTAAATTGGCAGCACTTTCTAGGGTTGCCACTGCAACCTCAGCTGATATCCTGCTAAGGATCTTACCCGTGGAGTCCATCGTCTGAGGCTGCTTCCCACAGCTAACTTCACCTGCCCTCCCCAGCAGGATTTAGAATGAAGATAGAAAGGTCGGACTTGGTGGCTCAGGCCGGACTTGGTGGCTCAGCCTATAATCCCAGCACTTTGGGAGGTCGAGGTGAGTGGATTGCCTGAGCCCTGGGGTTCAAGACCCACCCGGGCAACTTGACGAGACCTCGTCTTTACAATAAATAAAAAGTTAGCTGGGTGTGGTAGTGCGTGCCTGTAGTTCTGGCTACTTGGAAGGTGAGGCGGAAGGATCGCCAGAGCCCAGCAGGTCGAGGCTGCAGTGGCGGGGAGCGTGCCACTGCACTCCAGTCTGGGCGACAGGGTGAGACTCCAACTCAAAAAAAAAAAAAAACAGAATGAAGACAGAGATAGTCCCAGCCCTGCAAACCAGTGTCCAGGCAAGACTGCAGGATACAGTGGAATTGTGCTTACACAAAAGATAGACCTTTATACACTATCTTTTTCATGCACCAGAGTCACTAAGTCATCCTTGCGAATTTTATTATTGTTTACTTGGATGAGGCCATGTTTTCACCCATTCCCTATTGTTGAGCATTTAGATTGTTCCCAATTTTACAGAATTTTTTTAATCATAAATTCTCAAAGGGAAAGAAGAACAAAGTCATAATAGTTAAGGATTTCTGAGTTGTGTACCTAAATTTTACCCTTCATGCATTATCTTGGCTGAGCATGCTTGGTGATGAGCTGTATGATTTTAATAAAAAGTTTTTAATAAAAAGATACAATATAAAGTCCATAGTTCTGATCTGAAACTTTACAAAGAACAGGAATGGGGAGCAGATTCCAAATCGTCTGAACAGGAACTGTTGCCAATACATAGAGGGAATGGCGAAAACTAATTTCCTAAATGCTACCTTTGCAAATGTTCAAGGGGGCCCCCCGAAAAACCCAGAATTATCTTTTTGGAGGGTGGGTCCCTTGTAGTGCAGGCTTCCCCTGCGAGGTGAGTGTTCTGAGAGCCTACTGGCATTCGTGTACCAGCTAGCATTGTTGTGAGAGGATGCTTTTGGCTTCAGTGAATTTTTTTTTTTGGAGATTCAACGTGTTTGCCCATTTCATGCTGGGTGATTTATGATTGCACCTGCCCACATTGCACTGAATTTTCAGCAATTTTTGACCAAAAACTCCATGACCCCCGTGCTCCAGCCTCCATATTCACTCAATCCCACCCAGAGCAACTTTTATTTTGTTTCCCCAGATGAAAAAAGTCCTGAAAGGGAAACGTTTTGTCAATGTGGAAGAGGTGAAACAAAAAGCAGCAGAAGCACTAAAAGGCATCAAAATGGATGAGTTCAAAAACTGTTTTGAACAGTGGAAAAAGCATCTTGCTGGGCTTAGTGGCTTAGCCTGTAATCCTGCACCTTGGGAGGCTGAGGTGAGTGGATTGCCTGAGCCCGCAGGTTCAAGACCCACCCGGGCAACTTGGTGAGACCTCATCTCTACACCAAATCAAAAATTAGCCGGGCGTGGTAGCACGTGCCTGTAGTTCCAGCTACTTGGAAGGCTGAGGGGGAAGGATCACCAGAGCCCAGCAGATCGAGGCTGCGGTGGCCGGGAGCAGCCACTGCACTCCAGTCTGGGTGACAGAGTGAGACTCCAACTCAAAAAAAAAAAGAAAAAGCATCTTGATAGGCATATTGCATCGAATGAAGAGCACTTTGAAGGAGACTGAAGTTTAAACACGCAAGAATAAATACACAATTTTTTATAAATAAATCCCAGGTTTTTTGTCCCCCTCCTACGGTTATGGAGGAATAACGGTAGAGAGAACATTCTAGAAGAAGAGATACTAGCCTGGACCCAAAGGTGGCTCTAATGTGTTCTGAGTCATTCTGGAGCTCTCTCTCTCTGGGTCTTTATCCAGGTTCCATTTGAAGCACAAGGGAAAGGCAAGAGGATTCCTCCTATGGGGGCCCGGGGAGAGAGCTTGCGCTGAGGGCAGAGGGTGAGTGCTGTGACTTAGTTGAATGAGAGGGAAGTTGATCTCAGTAGATAATGGCTCAAGACAAAAACTAGAGTCCTACCAAAGCATCAAATCCAAAGGGCAAGGTGAGGCTAGAAATAGACAAATAATCAGTGGGTGATCAATGAGCTCGGAAGCTTGGTGGGTTCGAGGCAGGATGGGGGTCAGGGTAGAAGCTTGCGGTTCAGAAGGAGTCAGTGTACAGAGAGGGAAGTATGGAGTTCCTTTTGAATGGAGGCAGTGCTGTCCAGGTTACAGGGGCAGATGTGAGCTAAAAGGGATCTTTTGAGATTGGCCACCTTTTATATTGCACTGAGACTCTGCACATTCTGCCATCGGTCCCCTTTCTTTGTTCATTCCTTCATAAAATGCCGAAGAGTCTCAGACAGCTGTCAGCTACTTCCTTGCCCACGGTCCTAACACCACCTTTAATCTTACTCGACTCTCCCTAATATAGAACTAGAGAATCACTCCCTTACATTTAGAAGGAATACCCTCCAGAAAAAGGCTCCCTTTCCCTCCACCTCCACCTGTTCTGAATAACAAATCTAGGAGATAAAAACTAAAGACATCAACATAAAGTCACTTTGTTGACAAGCTATGACTTGGGAAAGCTAAATGTTTGTGACTAGACAGGCACAGACAAATTCATCTGGGGACATTTATTCCTAAAGTTTGCTGTCTACTTATTGCCTTAAAGTTTTCATTTTCCAAAATTATAGGAAAAGATTGATAGTGGTGAGATAAAAATCGCTGTTGGAAAAGTCATGAAAAATGCCTCTGCTCCAATATGAAGCAACAGAGTGTTGTCTAATTTTCCTGGTGAGCAGGTTGAAGAAGATGGGCCAAAGATGAAGAGTGATGGTGGTGGTGGTTTGTGCTGCTGACACATAGTCTTAAAGATGATAATCAGCTCTCTTGGGAGCGCTCAAGGGAAGAAAGATCCAAGGGTAGAATGAACACATATGATCTATAAATAGGACACATGCTTGAGAAACAGCAATCTTGTCTGGAGACAGCCTTGCTTCTGTTATTTCATTGATTTCCCCCATGTTAATGGTGTTGCTGGAGCTTACTATTAATCTAATGACTGTGCTTTGGAATAATAATGCTTCTCTCCTGCCCTGTCTCTCTCACTTGACAGACAGCTTGGATTCATCAGAGAAAGGGCCCAAGAGGTGCATCAGTCATTATTAAATAGAAATCAATAAAGTACGGTACATGAAGGAAACCGCAAGTCTGTGGTATGAGGCAACGTGTTACCTTTGAATTCTGAAATCCACTACTGGTCCTGAGCACTGGAGGGCTGGAAGGCCATCCTGGGACTCCAAGCCCTAGGAATGTATGCATATACTCTGGAAATTAATGCTGCTCGAAAAGTGTCTTGGTTCGTTTTGTGCTGCTATAACAGAATACTTGAAACTGGGAAATTTATAAAGAATAGAAACTTACCGGCTCATGGTTCTGGAGGCTAGGAAATCCAAGATCAAGAGGCCATATCTGGTAAGGGTCTTCTTGCTATGGAGGTCATCACATGGCAAGAGAGAATGAGAGAGAGAGAGAGAGAACCGAATGCACTTTTATAATAACCCTACTCCTACGATTATAACATTGATTTATTTATGAGAGTAGAGTGCTCATGACATAGCCACCTCTTAGAGGTCCTACCTCCAACATGTGAACTTTGGGGGTACAGTCAATCCATAGCAGAGGGAGGCCAGAATGGTATACAGTCACAGTGGTGCCCCCAGAGCGGAGCAAACAGGCAGCACTGGTCCTAGGTTCCCCAAATGAGCAGGCTTCCAAGGTACCTAGTGCAACTGAGAAAGATATTCCCCATTTTCCCACTCTTCGCTTGCTAGTCAGAGCCTTGCCTCATTCCCATAGGATTTGGGTAGGCATGAAAGGGTTGGTTTCTGAAGACATAGATGTCCCCAACTCTGCTCCAAATTACTGATTCCAGCAAAAGACACCAATGGCTTCACTCCATTCCTATTTAAAATAGTAGTTATAATACCAAACAATACCAGTCACCACCCTGAGTGCTTACTGTGGGCTAAAACAGACCCAAGTTATCTCACTGAATTTTCACAGCAACCCTGTGAACCAACATCTATTATTGCTCCATTTCATGGGTGAGACATTTGAGGTCCCGAGAAGTTGACTTGCCCAGATTAAAATCCAGCCTTCCTGAGGCCACATTCATGCTCTTAACCACTATGTTTTACTGCCACATCCCCACAAGCTGGTGAGATTTGGGTCTTTACCCTGGGTGCCCTGCCCTAACACCCACAAAACTTCCAGGTTTGCCCCTATGGCAGATGCTGCAAAGGTTCCTCCACGTCCCTCAGATCCCTTTGCCATGAGGTTCACACAGACCCTTATTGCATTTTCAATCCCAACAGTCAGCACCTGCCTCTCTTTGTAGGTGGCTGCCTTCCAGCTGCTAGAGCCCACCTCCCTGCCAGTGTGCAGAGCCAGTCAATCTCTGTGGATTGAGTCAAAGTGACTTCATTAGTTTTCCATTGCTATGCAATTAATTAAGCCAAAACTTAGCAGTTTAAAATAACAATAAACACTTTTTATTGCATAGTTTTTTGTGGGTCAGGAATTCATGGGTGTCTTAGCTGCATGGTTATGGCTCAGGGTCTCGTGCGAGGTTGCAATCAAGGCACCAGCCATGGTTGCCTCATCTGAAGGCTCAACTGGGGCAGGAGGATCCTTCACAAGGTCAGCAAATTGGTGTGGTTGCTGGTAGGAGGCCTCAGTTTCTCACCATGATGTTCTCTCCACAGAATGTTCTCCACAGAATGTTCTCCACAGAATGTTTGAACACCTTCACAACATGGCTGCTGATTTTGCTCAGAGTGAGTGAACCAAAAAAGCAAGAGAAAAACTATGGCCTCCTATGACCTAGTCTTAGAAGTCACACCCCATCTTTTCCACAATATCTTATTGTTAAACAGGCCCACCCTATTCAAAGTGGAAGAGGACTCCGTAAGGGCATAAACATCAGGAGAGGACAATTGTTGGGTGCCATCTTGGAGTTGCCACTGTGGCCCTCTGTGAGACTTGGCTTGATTTTGTGCTCTCCCTTGGCCACTTTCTCTTTCTGAGCCAGCTTCCCTATTTTTCAATCGATTTTTCCCAGGAACATTTTCTACCAGGGGATTTTCACTTTCTCGTGACTCCACCCCAAATACCTACTTCAGGAGAGCCCAGCCTAAACACGCAACATTGGTGGGCAGCTTCTGCTCCATTTTCTGACTGGCTCTCTGGCTTTCTTCTGGCATTAGAGCACAGCTGTGAGCCTCACCCTCTTCGGCTGTGTCCCTGACCAGCTCTCTGAAGGCTTCATTCTCTCCTTTGTCTCAATATTCTTGGCTGGAGTTCTGTCAAAATAGAACCACCACCCAAACACAACAGTACACATTACCAAACATCCAGCATACAATATCCCATTTAACTTAATTCCCAGATAATCCTCGATAGCAGCTACTATTATCTTCATTCTACAGGAGAGGAAACTGAGACTTAGATAAAGGAAGTAACTTGCTCAAGTGTACGTCACTAGCGGCAGAGTCACTATTTAGACCACATCTGGAAGGTCCAAAGTTCACGTCCTTCCCCTCCATTATGTCTTCTCCTTGGTCATTCTCTATACCTGCTGCCAAGCTGTGCCTGCAGGTCTGACCCCACCAAAAAGGGAATCAGATGGGGATGGAGCTGACATTGACCACAACACCCAGTGCTGCTAGACATGCCACCCTGTGGTCCTGGTCCTCTCTCCCTACTGGCCCACTACTCTTGACTTCCTGTCTCTCCACACCCACAGCAGAAAACCCAGCTATATCTGGGCTTCCTGCCTGAACCAGCATTCTTGTGGTCACTCTGCTCAGGACATGTAGAATGGAGTGACGAACCCCTTCCCTCTGCCATGTTACCATCTCAGCCCCGTCATTCTCAGCTCAGGAAGTCCACAGCCCTCATGTCACCAGGCACCTGACTTGGCTACAACAGATGGAAAGGACTTTTCTTGGTCAAAAGATTTTGCTCCCCTGAAAATTGAGCTTGAGCCTAAGCACATTGGTGCTGGGGTTCTTCCTTGAGGACAAGGTCTGAGGGAAGGGTGAGGCAGCACAAGGCTGCACTGGAGGGATGTGAGCCCAGTAGGAGCAGGGCCAAGTTTAGCCCTCTCAAACAGGGCAAGTCCTCCCCCTCAGGGAGAGATTAGAGCTTAGGGAAACCAGTCCTGGGACAATGGAACCTTCTTGTAAAACACAAGGGCTCCTAGGGCAGCACACTAATTAGCCAGTTGTTCTGCATAAATTTGCCTCTTAAATTCAAGATACTCACACTCCTTGCACATACCATAAAGCCAAGTTAAATTTTAAACTCCCAGAAAGAAAAAGAACATCCCAGTTTCCTTCACTTTCCCTTCTAGTCATTGTTCCTCCACTAAATACCATTTCTAATATCTACTTCTAATACTATGCGTGTGTGTCATTTTAAAATTGAACTATAACGGAAACACAATAACATGCAGAGATTTGGGGCATTCAGTTTAATGAGTGTTGACAATTGCATACAACCGCAGATTTTAGGTGCTCAGCTCAACTGTATACACCCAGGTAAGCACCGCCCAAAACAAGACATAGACCAACTCTGCCCAATAGCAACATAACGAGAGCCATATAGATAATTTCAAAGTGTCTAGGAGCCACATCAGGCAAAATCAGAAGAAACAGGTGAAAATAACTTATATTTTACTATGTTTTTAACCCAATATATTTGAAATATTATCATTTCAATACAAAATTATAATTTTTTGTGCAACTCTTTGAAACTCTGTGTATGTTTTATGCTTGTAGCACAGTTAAAGTGAAATAGGAAGGCTGAGGCAGAAGAATCACTTGAACCCAGGCATTCAAGGCTGCAGTGAGCTATGACCGCAATGCTGTATTCCAGCCTGGGCGACCAAGTCAGAATTTGTCTCTAAAAATAAGAAAAAGATAATTCTACCAAAACAATAAAATAGTGTTTAAGGGGGAAATGCTTTGTACTGCTTCTGTTTTAAAATTTAAATTAGTTAAAATTATACAAAATTTCAATTTCAGTCATGCCAGTCAAAGTTCAAGTCACATTTTATGTGGCTAGTGACCACTGTATCGGACATCAAAGTTAGACACTTCCACCAGTCCAGAAAGTTCCCTCTTCCTTTTTTTCAATCAATTTGCAAGCAGATTGGCATTTCTGCTTGGTTGTTAGAAGGAATGACTTTTTCTCCTCAGGCAACCACTTTCTCATTTCTGTTATCATAAATTGCTTCGTTTGGTCTTGGGCTTTATGAGAATGGGATTATACAGTCTGTGCTCTTCTTTCCTGCTTTTTTACTCAGTACAGTTGTTTTCAAGAATCATTCATGCTGTTGCAAGTATTGGTAGTTCTCTTTTATTGCTGAGTAGTATTCTATTGCATATACTAATATTCTGGATCCAAACATCTGATACACATGAGGGCTGTTTTCAGTCTGGGCTATTCTGAATGAGGCTGCTGTCCACATTTTATAAACATATGCTTTAATTTCTCTTGTGTAAAAACCTGGATGCAGGTTTAACTTGTAATCAGTGATTCTCCAGAGAGACAGCACCATTTCATATTTCTGCCAGCTGCACTGGAGAGCTCCATTTTCTCCACATCTTTGCCAACACTTAGTACTGTCGATCTTTTCTAATTCAGTCATTCTATCTACTGTGATTCTCACGTGCATTCCCTTGATGACTGAAGATGTTGGGAACCTTTTATATATTTATTGATCATTCTTAGATCTTCCTTCACAAAGTCATCTGTTCATTTTTTAAATGGAGTTGTCTCTTTGGGGTTAATTTGTAGGAGTTCTCTACATATTCTTTGTCAGATATAATGTGCTATCAATATTTTTTCCAGTCTGTGGCTTATTCTGAATGACGTCTTTTGAGGATTATTTTCTTCGCATTGTCTTTCGATGAGCAGAAACTTCTAATTTTGATAAAGTTGACTTATCCATTTTTTTCTTCAATGGTTAGTGCTTTTTGTGTTTTGACCAGAAAATCTTTGCCAACTCAAGGTTATATTTTCTCCTATGTAGAAAACTATAACTTGCAAGTCAAATCCAGCCTGCCCCCTGTGTTTGTACAGCTCATGAGCTAAGAGTGAATTTATATTTTTAAGTGACTAGAAAAACATCAAAAGCAGAATAACATTTTGTTACACGTGGTGGAAAACATATACAAGTCACGTTTCAATGTCCATAAATTCAGTTATCTTAGAACACGGCCATGTCCGCTCATTTACATATTGTTGGTGACTGCACCAGAAGCTGGGTGATCTGCAGAGTCTAAAATATTTACTATCTGTCTCTACAGAAAGAGTTTGTTGGCCCTTGTTCTAGAAGGTTCTATGATACTGGGCTTTATGTTTTGATCTATGTTCCATCCTGAATTAAGTTTCATGTGTGGAGCAAGAGAGAGGTCACGTTTCCTTCAGACAGGTGTCTTTACATGATTACTTGAATTAAGGGACTGCCTGGGAGACACAGGATGCAGCCTGTGTTTCTGGAGTGTGGCAAAATGCATCTTCTTCCTCTCCTTTGCAAAGATTTAGTAACAGCCTCTGCCTCCCAGGGCCTGTTGTCACAGCTGAGGACAGGAGGAGACGTCCTCCCTTGGGCTTCTTGAGGGTCGAAGGAGGTGACTTAGAAATGGCATGGTTTGCCGGGCCCAGTGGCTCAGCCTGTAATCCTGCGCCTTTGGGAGGCTGAGGTGAGTGGATTGCCTGAGCCCACGGGTTCGAGACCTGCCTGGGCAGCGAGACCTCATCTCTACAATAAAAAAAAAAAAAATCAGCCGGGCATGGTAGTACATGCCTGTAATTCCGGCTACTTGCAAGGCTGAGGCGGAAGGATGGCCGGAGCCCAGCAGGTCGAGGCTGTGGTGGCCGGGAGCCTCCACAGAAATGGCATGATTTTCAACGCTTGTCGCTATCCCCATATTCCACAAGCCACTGCAAATCCCTGGATTTTTTTTTTTTTTTAGTCAGGGTCTCACTCTGTTGCCCAGGCTGGAGCGCAGTGGCACGAGGATGATCACAGCTCACAGCAGCCTCGACCTCCTGAGCTCAGGCAATCATCTCACTTCCGCATCCTGAGTAGCTGGGACTCTAGGCACATGCCACCACACCCCCCTAATTTTTAAATTTTTTATTTTTGATAGAGACGAGGTTTCACTATGTCACCCGGGCTGGTCTTGAACTCCTAGGCTCAAGCAATCCACCTGCGCTGGCCTCCCAAAGTGCTGGTGTTACAGGCGTGAACCGCCGTGCCCAGCCTTGGATTTTTTTAATATTAAAATTGCAGCCCCCCTACTCACAATGATCCACTGCTTCTCTCCAGCTAGGGACTGAGGCCTGCAATAAGGGCTCAACAGCAGCGTGGGTCTTGGTTTATTTATCAGTCTACTCAATACTGTAGCTACCGGCTTCAACATTTATAGTCCTTTATCACACAAAGCAATCTCCTGCCATTCTCGAACCACATGAAAATGAAATGGAAGCCCGGCAAAAGCAAATAATTAGTTTGAATCTGTTTATAGCCGGTCAAACTTGTTTAACTCTAAGAATGGAGTTCAGAAAGTCATTCCTCCTAACAGCCAAGCAGAAACATCTGCCTGTCATCTGCAGCTCTTGGGGGGGCCGCCTTACCTTAAATTGCTTGTTATGCAAAGTGTTCTGAGATGAAATTTGACCTCGCTGTGGGGGAAGGGTTTGAGATGGATTTATTAACCGACTTTATGTGTGTCGCCTCCCTGGCATGCCGTGCTCTATCTTTTCCTTGTTATCTTTTACGCGGAGCCAAGACCGGTGGTGATTTTGCCTTCGCAAATGCTGTTTTCTATAGAAGCCTCACACGCACACAACAGTGTGCATCGCGGCAGTGGTATCCTGCCAGCCTCCCACCTCCTCACTCTGCAGAGATTGTAATCATGTAATTATAATAGCACTCTGCCTCCCCGTCACACATTTCATCGGAGGTTGCCAAAGGTTTCGCAAACTACTATATTATCTCCTTCATTTTACAAGTGGAGAAACCAAGGCCCAAAGACACCTGTGACATTTACGTGACTGAGTGTCTCCCGCCTCTCTGGGCTCGTTTCAGCCCAGCCTCCTGCTCAGACGGATGACGAGCCCTCTTGTTTTCACGTCCTGTGTGTCAGGTGTTGCTCTCAGCACCCTTTGTACGTTAACAAAGCCAATCCCCAACTTAATTATATCCCTGTGTACCAGATGGATAAAATGCGTCTCAGAAAGGCTAAGAAAATGGCCCAGGGACACAAAGCTGGTGAGAGGCAGAGCCGGCATCCAAACCCAGGAGGGAGCGCGGCAAACACCAGGCCACATCTCACACCATGGAGGATGTTGTCTAGGAATGATTTGTCCTCCTGGAAAACGCACAGGCGAGCGCCTACCCGGTGCGCACCAGAGCCCAAGGCGGGGGAACGTCTGTGAGTCAGAGACACAGGGTGCCCATCAACTTGACCAGATTTTCAAAGGATTTCTCCGCAAGGCATAAGGGAAACAAAAGAGCAGATTTCTACTGCTGTTACAAAGTCACAAGTGCACTAAAGGGCACTTCGCCTAACAGTGAATGTGAGGCCAACCACGTGACTGGCCATTTGCAGCCGGGCAAAATGGCTGCAAAAGCCGACTGCACGTTTAATCCACTTCAAAATAAGTACACGAGTTCACACGGACGGCCTGAATCTGTATACAAAGCAGAATAAATCCTACAAGCAAAAAAGAAAAAAAAAAGTCTGGACTTCCTTTTTGCCTTAGAACTCATTCTCCACGGATTTTTCTGCAAGGCCGAGTAAAATGACGAGGTTGGCTGTTTTGCAGTGAAGTCACAAAATTACAGCAGCATGAAGGGTCCTCGAAAGGCCAATGATCAGCGCCTCCAATTAACATTTGTTAATACAGGAGGAAGAAATGCAGCAGAGGAAGTTTCCCACGTGAGCGATTCCTCCTCCTCACCCCAGCCCAGCTGCAAAGAGAAGGGAAGCTTCCAGAGACCTTGGCAACTTTGGAAGCAGGAGGTGTTAGAATGACACAGTGAGACCCTGACTTAGTCCCTCTTCCTGGAGATTCCTCAGCCATGAAACGGTCAGGCTGGAAGTGTCTCTGAGACTCTGCTTCTACCCATCCAGAAAACCTTCAAGGTCCTCCATTTATTCTATATCATTCCACAAATATCTGTTCATCTCCAGTATGCCAGCCTCAGAGCCAGGCCATGTGGTGGTGAGCAAGACAGTCCTGGTCCCTGCCCTCACAGAGCTTGTGGGCTGGAGGGGAGGTGGCCTCTGAGAACATGGATGAGGAACGTGGAACCAATCAACATCACAATCCTGACTACACAGGATCACAGCAAAACCCACGTCTGAGAGATTAACAAATCTCACCACCTCTCCCTCAGCATCACAAAGTGACTGCTGCAGCTCCAGCCATCATGTTCTCATTCTAGGCAGCAACGGAAGGGAAAGAGAATGCAAGCTGTCCTGGTCCTTTTTTTTTTTTTTTTTTTGAGTTAGTATCTCACTCGTGAGTACAGTAGCATAATCATGCTCCCTGAACCTCCTGGGCTCAGGTGATCCTTCCACCTCAGCCGCCTGAGTAGCTGGGACTACAGGCACCACCACATCCAGCTAATTTTTTTGACTTTTTTGTAGAGATGAAATCTCACTATGTTGCCTAGGCTAGTCTTGAACACCTGGGCTCAAGTCAATCTTCCTGCCTCAGCCTCCCAAAATGCTAGGATCACAGGCATGAGCTACTGCACCCAGGCCCCTGAACCCTCTTACTAGGAAAGCAAATTTTTTCTCAGAGCCCTCCACTGTGTCACAGGCCACCCCAACTGCAAGGCTGGCAGGGACAGCCAGTATTTAGCTGGACACATGGCCACCTCAAACAAAAACCAGAATTCTTTTAGCGAAGGAATGGGAGGGAGGAACGGATATTTGGTAGACAGTTCTTCCTGTTAGCTGTTGCTGAGTAAACCACCCCAAACATGCAGAAATAAAACAACTTTATAGGCTCAGGGACTCTGCAGGTCAGAAAATTGGACAGAACCCAGCAGGGATGGCTTTCTTCCGCTCCCTGATGTCTGGGGTCTCAGCTGGGAAGATGACTTGGAGTGGCTCAAATGCTGAGGGCTGGAATGCTCTGGAAGCTTCCTTCATCGTCTCTGGGCTGGCATATTTTGAAGGTCAGCCTCTCCGGGTGGCTGGGGCTTCCTCACAACATGGCAGCTGAGATCCCAGCAGGAGTCACTGAGATGGCTGTCCGGAGAGGGAGCTTTCTGGGAAGCCAGGTAGGAGCTGCCGGGGTCTTGTCTGACCTAGCCTTGGAGTTCCACAGCATCACTTCCGCCACATTTTTCGTTGGGTTGCAAGTGAGTCATTAGGTGCAGCCAAGTTCAAAGAGAAAGCTGTTAGACTCCACACGCTTATGGGGCGTGACAAGGTCCCATGGCAGAGGCCGAGTGAAAGGAGGACTCTTGCAGAGGCCATCTCTGGAAAACAGCACCCAGCAGTGTCACCCATAGGCACCTGGACAGGCCAGGGGGGCTCGGGAAAGCCTTGAGGGGAATCGTTGTTGAAAACGGAAGGACACATAGAAGTGAACCAGAGAAAAGAGGAAGGTCAGAGGGAACTGCGGCAAGAAGGCTGTTCAAAGGCAGGAGGACCACGGAGGTCGTGGATGTGAGGGGAGATAAAGTCTCCTGTGGCCAGAGTGGGAGGGCCGGGTAGAAAAGTGTGAATTGGGGATGGGCAGAAGCCAGACCACACGAGATCCTTGTCGGGGCAGGAGTCGGGCTTTGTCCTGGGAGCAGCAGGAGACTGAGCCAGGGTCTCCCAAGGAAGAGCAAAGTGATTGGATGTGTGTATCAGGAGGCCCGCAGGCTGCAGTGGGGGGAACGGACGGGGGTGCGTGAGGCACGCAGGCGGGGAGGAGGCTGTCGTGGCCGTCTGTGGAAGGATGAAGGTGGTTTGGACGGCAGAAGGCGGCCGTGCGGGATAGGGCCAAGCAGGCTGGGATGGGGGTGTGTGAGCCAGGGAGCTCTCAGGACTCGCTCATGCACCAAATTGCATCTGCAGAGGAAGAGAGAGAGGCAGGGAGACCTCTGTGTTTGAACTTGGGCATCCTGGGGGCTGACGCCGGACAGTCCCCCCACAAGGGGTGAACGAGGGTGGCTTTTTAATATTGGCACCTGCCGTGGAAGAGGCATCTAAGTCTTGACACAATGTGAATCCAACCAAGTCCCTCCCCCGCTTGGAAGACTCCATGAGTCCCCTTTGCCCCACAGAGAAGCATCTTCCTGGTTCCCTAGGACCCCTGCCCACCCTGCCAACTTTGAAAGTGACTCCAGAGCACCCAGACACCCCTCTGTCTCTCTCAACTCTACACCTTTGCCCAGGTTGATTGTCCACCCAGTCACCTCCTTGCAACTTTTCAGTACTCAGTTGAGGGGTCATCTCCTTCAGTCCCCGGTGTCACTATCCCACCGAGCCATACTCTGTGGTGCTTACTTGTCAAACCCTCCGACCTGTGAGCTCCTTGCGGCTGTGTGGCCATGACTTGGGCTCGGGGTGGGTGGTGGGCGGGACCAACATTCTGGAATCGACAGTTAGTCCTGGGGATGGGGAAGACACAGGGGACCAGAGGAGAAGGGTGGGGGATGGGGCCAGACGGTGGAGACCCCTAATGCACCCAAGTCACTTGGCTTCCTCAGGAGGCTGCTGGGACCGCATGGCTCCTGATGCACTTTCAGTTCCAAAAAATTGCAAGTTCCTCAGATGCTACTGGGCATCAGTAGGCGTCTGGCTGGACCAGCCTGACCGTGGCTCAACTTGAAAGTCAAGAGTACTCTTCCCACATCTGCTAACAGCTCAAAAGGAATCCAGAAAGGCAGAAGTCAAAAATAGGGACCAGGAAGTGAGCCCTCAAAAACAGAACTCAAGCCGATGAGTTTCATCATCTCTTTCAAAACAAGAAGACCTTCAGAGAGGAAAAAGACACGCAGAACTTTCTTCGACTGATTCTTCTAACAATGGGATGAGGAGGTCATGTGGGTACACGGGCTTCGGAGTCAGACTTGTTGGCTGTGATTTTCCACTTCAAGCCTCAATGACTTCATCTGTAAAACGGGTGCAACATTGTTTTAAGATTTAATGCGGTAGATGCTCAGAGCCTGGCATTGCCCCTCTTCCTTGGTGCATTTGCACACGACATTAGCTGCCCGTGTTGTTCTCAAGTCCCCGGTGAGGTTACAGCAGCCACAGTGTGAATTTCATTTTTCTCTGCACCATCCGATACCATTGTCATGGGAGGACAAAGCACATTCATAAATAACCAAAAACCCTCCGTCTCAGCCACCCTGGCACCACCCTGGGGTGCACATGTAATAACAAGTGTTAGGCGCTTACTGGACGTTCAGTAATCACTCACTACCTTTTAAACTTCCCTTTAATTGAGAGGGGAAAGTGCAAATCTGAGGCAGGACAGGGCTTCGTCATATGTGTTTTCATGCAGGGTCGGTGATGCCGTTTCCTCTCATTAAAGCCTGTTTGTTCCTACTGGGAACAAGTTCGGGCTGAGTTAAATTTTAAGACCTAGTTAAACTTGTATTTCTGCAGGCTAAGTGAAAACTCGGTGGATTACTTTTTCCAAATTAAATTAATAATAAAACTGATTTGGAAAAGATAAAAGGCAGCCGGCTTGAGGAGACCCAAACAGTTCCGTTTGTCAGTTTTACTGTTACAAATGGAATTAATCCGAACATCTAAGTGGCTTCCAAGAGCCTTCCTTCTGCGTGCCTTCCTCCGCATGTGCTCTCTGTGCAGAATGTTATTAGGTATAATTTATCCTCCCCTAATTTATTAGATTATGTCTATATACCGCTGTACTTATTTTAACAAAGAGGTTTTTAAACAAATAGAAGTAAATGTAGATTTAATTTATTTCATCACGCGAAGAATTCTCAAGAAAATCAATTTTCATTTGTGCAGGTACTCTGGTAGCCTGGTACCCATTATCACACTCCTGCTCCTTCTTCGCTGGCGTTTACATGACAGATAGCTTCATTTCTCTGCCACGATTCTATTACTTACAGAAAAATATGTTTAAGGAGTATTAAAGGTCTTACTTAAACTGACAAAAGTCACCAAAGCTTGTGTTAAGGCTGACACCATCTTTAACTTACTCCGGCGAGCGGGAACCACTGGGAAATGCAGCTGCCTGCGGCGGTGTGGCGTGTCCATTTTTATTTGCAGCTCCTCCTGTTTTGTTAATTTATTGAAGACCTTCAATGCTATCTAAATGGAAGAATGAGTCTCGGCCCAGCATAAAGCGGTCTGGCAAGGGATTTTTCTCTCTCTTCTCTCTGAAACGGTGCTTCTCAGAACACAGGGTGTGTCTGGATGCCCATTGCCAAGGTTCTAAAGTGAATAGGTCTTAGGTCCATCTACTCTTCTTTTTGTCCCCCTGAAATTTTTTGTAAAGACAGGGTCTTGCTATACTGCCCACACTAGTCTTGAACTCTTGGACTCAAGCAATCCTCCCACCTTGGCCCCCCAAAGTACTGGGATTACAGATGTCAGCCACCACACCTGACCAGGTCCACTCCTGAATGTTCCAATCCATCCCATTTTTTTCTAGCCTCAAGGCTTACTGACAAAATAAATTCAATCTTCCCTTCTATCCTCTGCTTAAAACCTTTCTAATGGCTGTCCATTTTCCTTTCCAAACTTCTCCTTAAACATAGAGTAAGCCTACTGGCTTGCCAGAGCCAAACGTGAATGTACGTATCTCTTCCCAACGCTGTGTTCAGGGTCCACATTGGTAGCCTGAAGCAGCCATGATGTGAATATTTACACCATGGAAACTGGCAAACACAACAAATCGGGGCCTTTTTCAGAGCTGGTTGCAACGTTTGACTAGCACATCCCTGCCTCCTCCCCTACTATTCTCCCCATCGCTCTGGAGGTCTGGTCACATCAGCCTTCCATTTTGTTCCTTGAATACACCAAACTCTTGTATTTAAGACTTTTGGTTCTTCGAGTCCTCTAGCAGGGAGTGCTCCTTCCCCTTGCAGCGGGCACTGCCAGCTCCCTACTTGGATCCCCTTGACCTTCAGTGAACACAAGCTTCCAATGTCCAACTGCCAGGACCACGTTTTATACCCTCGGACATCCTCTGGTCACCACTTGCCACTGGTGTGGCAGGCCAGAGTGCCAGGGAAAGAATGAGAGTGTTTTCCCCAGCCACACCCAGAACTACCACGCAAAGGCTCACAGGGGCTGGCGGGGAAACAGTCCGGCACCCCATCCCCTCTGAGACGCATGTCTTAAACGGAGCTGCTTCTCTTCCTGCTTCACCTCCCCCCACCTTCAATGGTGTTTCCTGGGATGGCCTCCCAAACAGGTTCGAGGTCTGCTTCTAGAGGAATCCAAACTAAGACACCCCAACCTTCCCTTGCCCAGCTTCTCCTTACCCTTCAGGTCTTACTCAACTGTCTCCTGGAAGATACCAGGCCGGGCTCGGTGGCTCAGACTGTCATCCCAGCACTTTGGGAGGCCAAGGCGAGTGGATTGCCTGAGCCCGCGGGTTTGA
>NW_007252726.1:412083-413508 GCF_000164805.1 Carlito syrichta
CACCTCAGCCTCCCAAAGGCGCGGGATTACAGGCTGAGCCACCGAGCCCGGCTTGGACACGATGCTTAATAAGACAGGCTGGGGGTTTTCATATGCACTTGTTATTCTTATGATTAGAAAATGAATTGATCCCATTTTAAAAGAGATAGAAACATCTGTTGATTGAGTGAAGGAATGATAGCTTTCCTGGGCTGTCTATGGAGAGTTCTTGTGTTTGGTACCCCTCCCAGTGGTCTGCCCTCTCTAAGGCTGGCTTGGCTATCCTATAATTCAGTGGTCTGTTAGGTAGGTTTCTCCAGGGCTTCCTGCTAGCTGGTGCATCAGAATGTTGACAAGGACCCCAGAAAAGAGACTTCAGGGACCACTGCAAGTTATAGCCCCATCTTAGAGATGGCACAATATACATCAGCATATTAAAGGTTCTGAGAAGTCCTGCAGTGAAGATGCCAAAAACCCAAAGTAAACTCCTGCTTATTTATTTGTGCCTTGACTAGTGGTGTGTTGTGAATCTCAAAACAAAAGGCTTTATTTACTTATTATTTTATTTTATTTTTAGAGTTAGAGTCTTGTTCTGTCACTTGGGCTGGAGTGCAGAGATGCAATCATAGCTCATTGCAGCCTCGGGTTCCAGAACTCAAGTGATCTTCCTGCTTCAGCCTCCCAAGTAGTCGAGACTAAAGGTGTCCCTACTGCATCCGGCTAGTTTATTTGTCATTTATTTATTTATTGGAAACAGTGTCTTGCTATGTTGCCCAAGCTGGTCTTGAACTCCTGGGGTCAAATAATCCTGTCTTGGCCTCCCAAGTTTCTGGGATTACAGCACCCAGAGCCACTGCACCCAGGCAAGGAAAGTTTTTTTTCTAGTTTCAAACTAACTTTTACCACGGAATATTTTTTTAAAGGAGAATCCGCTTCCTTCAATCCCCTAAAAATTTATCTTCATGCCCATTTTGCACCAGGAACCGTGATGGATACTGGCATGATGACCATGAACGAAATGACACAGCCTTACCCTTAGAGAGCTTGCGTGTGTCAGGGAAGACAGACACCAAATGCATGCTTAGGCCCGACGGATTCAATTACAAGTGATCCGGGCAATGATGGAAAATTCTCGGGTCAGGAGCCTCGGTGTCAGAAGCTGGCCTACCTGCAGGCTGTCCAGGAAGACTGACCTTGGACTGGCCTTGAAAAATGCTGATCTAGGGCAATGGTTCTCAAACTCTTCTTCAGGAGACCTTTTCACAATTGACCAACTCAAAGCCCGCCCACTTTATTCTCTGCTATATCCGTGCCCTTCTAGAAGATGTTTTGGCTTCCATAAGACATAAGCAAGGTTCGGAATTATATTAACTTGATTTTTCCTCTTTTAATTTTTATTTAAAATTGTGGGGTATAATTCAAGGTTAGGTATACAAATATTCACCG
>NW_007252727.1:0-3343 GCF_000164805.1 Carlito syrichta
ATATAAATAAATAAGTGTGTGTGTGTGTGTGTGTGTGTGTGTGTGTGTGTGTGTGTATCTCCCTAGAGTCTGTTATACACACACACGTAAATGCAAAACATATTTCACTGGCTCCCTTACATGGAAATGTTTTCTTAGAATATTGTAATTAACTCTATACTTTAGCACATACTATATTTCACTTATGAGATGAATACGTTATTCTGCGCAATATGTTTTATTAAATATAGAAAACCTTAAAAATACCTACAAGCTTCCCCAATTCCTTTGTGATGTTGCTGGAAAACCCTCTCAACTAGCTCAGCCTCCGTGAAAGAAAAAACATGACCTACTCCATAGTACACCTACAGTGCCACAATTTGCACTTATTTTGTCAAATTGGAGGATGAATGGAAATGATTTGGCTGTAAGCCATGTGTTCCTTGGGCTCATCAGGAGGAGTGTTTGATGATAACATAAGAGTCATGAGCTTGCCATCCTGTTAAAGGAGACATGGGAAGAGAAAGCCACATGGGAAGAAAGATAACAGCGTGGGAGGCAAAGGGTATGGAGTGTTTTCAAGAATCTAACTCATTTATTCATATTGATAAATATTAGCTGTACATATTTTCAAGATATAGGTGACACTTTGATACAGGCATATAATTAATCAAGGCAATGGGGATGCACAGCACCTTAAATATTTATCTTTTCTTTACACTAGAAATATTTTAATTATTCTTCTCTAGCTGTTCTGACATGTTCAGCTAATGTTCACTACATCACTCTCTCGATCTATCAAACAACCTGACTTGTTGCTTCTTTCTAAGTGAATATGAGACCCAGGAAAACTGTTTCACTCAAATCTATAAATGACATAAATAATCTTTACTGAGTGTGAATCTGTGAGCATCAAAGAGATCACAGACAGAAGAAGCAGAGAGTGCCAGGGAAAGGCCTGTCTGCCCGACAGGCCTGAACCCTCTGGATGGCAGCACCAGCCTCAGCGTCATTTCCTGAGTGGGGGCAGGATGCTTTTGGCATCTCCTTCTGAAAGTCTCCTTTTCTAGTTACTCTTCTTGTGTGTGTGTGTGTGTGTGTGTGTGTTGCCTTGTTTCTGTTGTTTTATTTATTTATTTTTCTAACCAATATTTTTTATTATGATGTTGTGGGGTACAGTTAAGGGTTAGGTATACAATTATGTTTCATTCAGGCACCCTGTTGATGAGAGGTGTTTCCCCATCCCCAGAAATATTGGCTACTGTTAATCCCATCTCCTTCCCCCCACCATCATTCCCCAGTCCTGTCAGTCATTTTCTTATAGTATTACATTGGATGTTCAAGGTCCATTATATGAGTGAGAACATGTCATACTCGGATCTTTCATTCTGAGAGGGGTCATTCAGTATTACAGACTCTAGTTCCATCCAGGATCCTGTGAAATTCATGATTTTGTTCTTTTTTATGACTGCATAGTATTCCATCATGTATATGTACCACATTTTTTTTTAATCCAGTCTTCTTTTGATGGGCAGCATGGTTGCTTCCAGGTTCTTACTATTGTGAACAATGCTGCCATAAACATACGTGTGCAGCTATCTTTTTTATAGAGTGATTTGAGTTCTTCAGGATATATTCCCAGTAGGGGGATTGCAGGGTCACATGGGAGGTTGATATTCAGAGCTTTTGGGAATCGTCACACTGCTTTCACAGAGGATGCACTAGTTTACATTGCCACCAACAGTGTAGAAGTGTTCCCTTTTCGCCACACCCTCTACAGCAGCTGTTATTTTTTGAGTTGTTGATAATTGCCATTCTGGCTGGAGTTAGGTGGTATCTCTGTATGGTTTTGATTTGCATCTCCCTGATGATTAGTGAGGTTGAGCATTTCTTCATGTGTCTGTTGGCTGCTCTGATGTCTTCCTTTGTGAAGTGTCTGTTCATATCTTTTGCCCACTTTATAATGGTGTTGTTTGTTTTTTTCTATTCAGCACATTTGAGTTCCCTATAGATCAAAGATGTTAAACCTTTGTCTGAACTGGTGTTGGCAAATACTTTTCCCAGTCTGTAGGCTGTCTCACTGCTCTCTTGATGGTTTCTTTGGCTTTGCAGAAGCTTGTCAGTTTCATGAGGTCCCAATTGTCTATCTTCTCTCTTATGGCCTATGGGTTTCGTGTTTTGTTCAGGAATTGGATGCCAGTTCCAATTTCCATGAGGCTATGTCCTTCATTTTCTAAGGTTCTTATGGTTTGAGGTGTTACATTTAGGTCTCTGATTCATTTGGAGTTAACCTTTGTGCTTGGGGATAAATAGGGTTCCTGTTTCAATCTTCTGCATGTGGTCAGCCAGTTTTCCCAGCACCATTTACTGAATAGGTTCTCGTTTCCCCAGTGGTAGGTGGTGGAGGCTTTGTCGAAGATGAGTTGGTTGAGAAATTGAGGTTTTGCTTCTGGAATCTCAATTCTATTCCGTTGATCTATATGCCTGTTCTTATACAAATACCAAGCTGTTTTGATGATTGTAGCTTTATCGTAAACTTTGAAGTCTGGTAATGTGATACCACCGGCTTTGTTTTTTTCACTGAGGATTGTTCTGGCTATTCTTGGACGTTTGTGTTTCCATATGAATTCCTGTGTTGTTTTTTCTAGATCTGAGAAGAATGTTGCTGGTAATTGAATGGGTATTGCATTCAATTTGTAGATTGCCTTAGGTAAGATGGAGACTTTCACAAAGTTGGTTCTTCCAATCCATGAGCATGGGATATCTCTCCACTTGTTTGTGTCATCTTTGATTTCTTTGAGCAGTGTTTTGTCGTTTTCATTGTAAAGGTCTTTCATGTCTCTGGTTAGGAAGATGCCAAGGTATTCTTCATTATTTTGGTTGCTAATGTGAATGGAATTGTGTTTTTTATTTGGGTTTCTGCTTGTTTATTATTGGTGTAGAGAAATGTGATTGCCTTTTGTACATTTATTTTGTATCCTGAGACTTTGCCAAGGGCCTTTATCAGTATAAGGAGGTTTTTGACAGATTCTCTTGGGTTTTCAAGGTACACAATCATATAATCTGCAAAGAGAGATAACTTGACTTCCTCTTTTCCTATTTGGATAACCCAGATTGCCTTCTCTTCTCTGATTGCTTGAGCCAGGACTTCCAATACTATGTTGAACAGGGGGTGTGAGAGTGGGCATCTTTATCTTGTGCCAGTTTTCAGAGGAAATGGTTCAAATTTTTGTCCATTTAGGAGTATGCTGGCTGTGGGTTTCTCGTAGATGGCTTTTACTATTTTGAGGTATATTCCCCATATGCCTAGATGTTCAAGGGTTTTTATCAAGAAGGGGTGCTGGATTTTATCAAAAGCTTTTTC